>NC_056731.1:1297704808-1297709808 GCF_019279795.1 Protopterus annectens
GGGCCCGGCTTATGCAGTGCCTACATTGCTCACCAATGCCGTCTATTGCACCCAGTACCTCCGGGTAGTCTGCCACATGGTGGAAGAGGCGCATATTGCTGGCCAACTCCTCCTGAGTTTGGGGGAATTATATTTGCTCATTGGCATGTGGTAACATGGCATCCAGGAACTGGTGGAGTAACCTGGATGCTTATGTCTGTGAGATGCCCATGATATCTCCAGTTGGCCTTAGAAAGGTACCTGTGGCTAGTATTCTCAAGCTTACTCATACCTTCGTGTCCACTGGGATGGGTTCCCCACTGTTGTTTCTGGCTCTGAGGTATGGCTGGCACAGCTCAATGATTTGCTGTATGATGTCCCTGTCCACCCTGTAATGCTCTACTATCTCCAGATCATCTAGCCCCTGCTAGATTACCTTTGGTCTGAACACTCTTCTCCTCTTCCGGGGCCTGAGGTGGTTGTCAGCATCATCCTCCACACCACCTTCAGTCTCCAACACATGGTGATGAATCACAGCTATGGCAACTCCGAACAAGTACATTGTGGTGCCTTTGGGGTTGAATTACATTTAGCTGCCATGGATCACCTCTTGCCCTTGCCTTCACTTTTCATAACGATTCCCCTCCCATTGTCAGGCATGCATCCAGCAGCCTGCTTTCTTGTTTTGTACTTTCCCAACCCAGGATTGTGTTGCGAAATGTGTTCTATAGCCGATCTACTGCAGGTTTGCTTTGCTCTGCCATGACAGTTCTCTTTTCTTATAATTCAGTAAAGCGAGGTCCTTGTCGGAAAGCAAACTCAGCACAGATACTGCCTTAACGTGTTTATTAAAACAAAGATGTTTTCACCACGGCAAACCGTGGCTTCTTCAGAGAATAAAACAAACAAGCCTAAGCTCTGTTTAAAAATCAAAGAAGAGGAAATGACATCATCCAATTTCCTCAAAGCAGCATCAATATTATAAAAACATTTAAGCTCTTAAAATAACAGCCTTAATAAACATACAGGTGTCACGGTCATCACTATTACTTAATACAATACCTTTAAACCGTGTTGTAAATATATAAAAATCATCCTGTCCAAATGTCAAAATGAAAAAATGTTAGTAAAATTGTGACATCTTTTTAATTGTATGTTTACTGCAACTGTCACAGATCGGATCAACTTCCCTATAACAATAACCACAAGGTGTACATGTTTATGTTTTAAAAGGTATATATAAATGTATTTCTTATTAAATACCTATACAAAAACCTTAAGGTTAAACCTAACACTAAGTAAATAAGTATGACAAAAACATTTTTTGAAATTTGTATCTACTTCTATTCTATATTCCAAGTTTTGTTACCACTCATTACAACCATAAGGTCAAAAAGATTTCCTATGTTTTTGATGCTATTCTTCACAAATTACCAAGAATAAATCACCTGAGATAACTTTTTAATTTTAAAACAGGGGCTATGTTACAGTTACTGTTTAGTCCTGGATCCCTAAATGCGTCCAGGCGTAACTGCCATTCTAGCTCCCTGTTTTCCAAAATCAATGAAAATGGACCTCCCCTAGTTTTTATTGGTACATGATCGATAGCCATGAATTGGAAACTGTGACCAGGGTTTAAACCTATATGCTTCGCCAGGGCATTGTCACACTTGCTGTTTTTTATGGCATAAAGATGTTCATATATTCGGTCCCTTACATGGTCCGTTTACCAATATAAAACGCGTCACAACAATTACACATGGCGGTGTAGATAATAGATTTACTCTCACACTTAACGTGAAACGATCCGTACTTCCTGTCCCTGATCGTAAATGTTTCACCTGTTCTCACCTCATGACAATACCTACAAAAACCACATTTAAACATCCCGTTTCGCTTATAAAAAGAGTTTGGGGATATCTCTCTTTGTAGTAGTTCCTTCAAGTTATTTGATCTCTTAAATATGAATCTAGGTTTTCTACCTAATTTATCAGCCAAGTATGAATTTGTAGATATCAAATGCCAATTTTTATGTATGATGGCCAGGATTCCCTTAGAGTTCCTACTGAATGTGGTAATAAAACTCAGAGAGTAGTCTATTTCTTCACCCACTTGTACAGTAGTCCCTACCTCGTTACAGTCTAAGTCACTTTCCATTAATGTTCCATTAATAGATGAGTCACTGATTATAGACCTACATTGAAATAATAGAGGTTTGTAAAAGCCACTAATCCTTTTTCTAGTGACCTCCCCTATCAGATCACATAACATTTGATCGGGTAACCCGGTTACTGAACATTGTTCTTAACAGTTCACATTCCTTATCAAAATCTGCCATGGTACTACACATTCTTCCAGCCCTCACCAATTGCCCTTTGACAATGGATCTTTTCTGTTTGTGTGGGTGGAAACTGGAAAAATGTAGAAATGCATTACAGTATGTGTGTTTTCTAAACACTGTTGATGTTAAACATTGACCTATAAGGTCCTTTTCTAGTTTGACGTCAAGGTAATCAATTACCCTAGTTGAAAATTTTGATGTGAATCTTAAGAACTCAGTAGTTGAGTTCATAATGTCCACAAAGGCTGTACCTTCCAGTTCAGTACCCCTGAACATAATAAAAATATCCTCCAGGAATCGCGTGTAGTAAATGACAGGTTCCATTAGGCCTGGGATCTTCTTTAAGATGTTGGCTTCCCAATATCCCATGACATAATTGGCTACCCCACCTCCACATGGGGAGCCCATCACCACACCACATTTTTGAAGAAAGAAGTCACCATTGAACATGAAATAGTTAGAGGTTAAAACAATATCTAACAGTTCTGTTACAAGGTCGACTTCTAGTCTGGAAGCACCAAAATCTGCAAGCATAGACCCTGTCCATTCGACCACCTCCTGGTGTGGAATGGAGGTGTAGAGGTCAATGACATCAATGGTCAAAAAGTTATTGTTGTCATTGTACAAAATGCCGTTGATGTTCTCAAGAAAGGACCAAGAGTCTTTGCAAAGGCTAGTGATCCCTTTTATATACTTATCTAGAATTTTTGTGATAAGTTTTGAACAGGGGTAAATGATCGAGGACCTGCCATCGATCAATGCTCTCATAGGGGGGTCATGAATGTTTTTATGAATTTTAGGGATCCCGAACATGGCAGGAATTTTAGGACAATTAATGTCAATATAATTGTATAAGTTGATATCTATTTTTCCTGCCAGAAACAGGTCCCTAAAATAACCTCTTATCTTCCTGATGCTACCATTAACCTCACTTCTAGATGATCTCACATACGCGTCTGTGTCCAGAACTTTAGCCATTTTTTCATTGTATGTTATGTTGTCAAAAAGGACAAGGCCCCCACCCTTGTCAGGTTTTAATAAGCGAACGGGCAACCGACATATCTCGTCCAAGAGTGACATTTGTTCCTTGGAAATGTTTATATTGTTTTCACCAAACTTGCCATTACTATTGGCCGCCAGGAATCTGAAGTCCATTTCACAAATTCTCTCAAATAATTCCAAGGTATTATGTAGTGGGGGATTAAACACACTAGGTAGCTTCATGATAGGTAAACTGTCACCAACAATGGTCACATTTTCAGTATCATTTTGTTGGTTAAAGACAAGTTTTAAATTCATCTTTCTCACATAACATTTTAATTCAATTAATTCCTTAGAAATACTTCCAAAATTATTTGGGACAAGTACATTGTGGTGCCTTTGGGGTTGAATTACATTTAGCTGCCATGGATCGCCTCTTGCCCTTGCCTTCACTTTTCATAACGATTCCCCTCCCATTGTCAGGCATGCATCCAGCAGCCTGCTTTCTTGTTTTGTACTTTCCCAACCCAGGATTGTGTTGCGAAATGTGTTCTATAGCCGATCTACTGCAGGTTTGCTTTGCTCTGCCATGACAGTTCTCTTTTCTTTGCAATCTGGCACCTCCCCTATCCTGTTCTGCAGGTTACTACTAGCAGCCTTGTTAGCTACCGTCTATGGCCCACTATGAGTTAATAGGTGTTAATTACTCAGTTGTACTCCAATTACCCTACTGCGGCATTTCCTTATTGTCTTCCTGTAACCTTCCTGTTTCAGCTGTGGTGTGCGCCACATGCAGCCATTTACCGGGTTTTGAGCACTTTGTCATCTACATACACATGCGCTTTCAGTCACCATGTGTGCTCTCAGCTAAGCAAATCTATGGCTACATCCACACCCCTATCCTGCGGCTTTGCTTAGCAAAGGGCAACCCGGATTAGCAATGCTCCAATGTGCTTACAGCTGTGGTGGCACACCCCACTGCTAATGTCATGTATACCTCCAGGCCACTCCTCAGTGTTGTACTGCTGCACCGTATGGTACATCCTTAGGCCTGCGGGACGTTTGCAATTCAGTATTACATGCCTCATTTGCATGGCATTGTCTACTAATTCATAGTTACCATGCCGAACAATGTCACAGACCATTAGCAACCCTTGCACCTTGGCTGTGGTGTAGCATGCATACCATTGACTATTATGGCGAAATCATGATTTGTGTTACATTGCAATTTTATTACATTTGTATATATTTTCCTTGTGTTCCTGTTTGTGCACACATGTACTGCGGTTGTACTTTGCGTTAGTGTGGCCATGACATTAAATGTTATATTTTTTATGTGTCGTGCGTGTTTTCTTATGCCATTGGCTGTATATTTAACCATTGGCATATGTTAACTTTGTAATACATAAGTTTGGTCCGCTTTCATGACTCCGATGTTCTGTTTGGAAAAATGTAAACCATTTTTTTTTGGTTTGCATTTCTGTATGCTTGGGCTATGCCTGCACCACTTCATGAATCGCTATGTACCTTCATTTGCATGCTGCACTACTGCACATGGGGTGATTAGCATACATGAACCGAGAGCTGCATATATCTGGTGTACGCTGGTAGTGCATGTGGAATTGGATCGTACCTGAATCACTCGGTGGCCATATTTGGCATTATACCACCTACGCTACACCTGGGCCTGGTGCAAGCT
>NC_056731.1:1297712308-1297764808 GCF_019279795.1 Protopterus annectens
TTTGTCACTCAGAATACACACAATGTATGTTCTGTCACAGGACAGAGCAATGCTTTTAGCATTTAACATCACTGTCACTTATACAGTTAGAAGGCAAAGTGAGAAAGGAGACAGAAAATTGCACTGACAAAGAATATAACACTATGGAAGAAACAATACCTCCTCAGGTGGAAATAGACACATTTTTATTTTTGTTTTTACTCTTTATTAAAGCTCTCTAATCAGAATGCTGTTCATGTATAAAAATAAAGCTATTTATTTGCTATGAAGCTAAACTGATTGACACAGAAATTCAGAAAGACCAAATCCTTCCAAGATCTTAATACATAGTTTCAATTTTAAATGCTGAGTGCCTGTCACAGGAAATTGCTATTCCATGTGTTTTTCTAAGCTCACACAGATAGGGCGCAGAAAGTCTGAAAGATACATAAACATCTGTATTTGCTTAACAGTGGGACATTCTAGCAAGGAGGAAAAGAGAGCTTTTGTTGATAGTCTGTAAATTTTGTGGTCACTGGATTTTGATTTTCATAAAATGTAGTTGTGACTAATAACCTGGACAAACCTCAGTTGCAGATTATTCAACCTGAAGGGTTCGTCATTCTTTTTAAATTCTATACTTAATGCTGAGTCTTGCTCAAGAAGGGGGAAATCATCACTGAAAGTGTAATTCATATTTTGAGGTGAGGTGGGATAAATATGTCCTTTGAAGAACCTAAAGATATGCAGATTGTTTCATGACAGTGCTTACAATAGTGTCTAATGACAGTGGGATCATTTAGTGGTCAAACATTTCACTAGAACTGCATTCGTTAAGGTTATTCATAATTTTGAAACATGCATGTTGACTTACTATTTCTAGAAAGGAAACACAGTCATTTGGCATTGGTATCTGCTTCTATGTGCAGACTCCTGACTTTGTGGATGAATGGTCATTGCTATGCTGACCTTTAGCTTTATGGAAGTCCTATATTCAAATTATACTGACAATGACTAATCTTGGCAAGGGGGAAAATAAACTATATTAAGTAACATAATAATATTGTAGTAAGTATTTGTAATCAGCTATATTTATAGCTGGGAATTATTTTGGATAACCCTGCGGGGTGTATTGTTCTGAAATGCTTATCCTCTGAAGTGTTATACCCACCACCTATGACGAACAGGACACAAGCAGTTTGGCAGTGGATAAGTAAATTTTCAGTCTAGATTAGGTATGTGTTGATAACCAGGTCTGATGTTAATTGACTGGAGTGTTATTTAATTTAGAATTGCACCCAAGGAGTTCCTGAATTCACAAGTACTTGCAAATATTTGATCTATGTTGCAATCATTCAAAAATGAAATGTCACACATTAGAAATTAATTTATAGGTCATAGTTTCACAAAGTAAGAGAGAGACAGAGATGTTATATACATATATAGTTAGATATTTTACAAACACCTTTATTGAATTATCACTTGTGACAGGCAAATTTACATTTATATATCACACTATAATCAACATAAACATTATATTTGACATATATTGCTACATATCATATAAACTAAGCAACATTACATAAATTATTCAATTCCTGTCCATATTTTTAAACAAGAAACAAATATATTAAACCATCACTTACTACCAGGCAATCATACATTGATATAAATGAAAACAAGCTACATCAACACAATCTTAGTTGCAAACATTTTACATCACAAACCATAGTGACATATTCCCAGTTGCAAACATTATATAGCACTTATATTCTACCCATTCTTTTTCAGTCAAACATTACATAGCTCATTTAAGTCCTGCCACCTTTAAAACCTCATTTCTCCCTTGTATGCATTGTTTCCACAATTCCCATTTATTCCTATTTAGTTTGGTCCTACCATTTTCTAAAGTTCTCAATTGTAGTTATTTTATCTGTGTTGCTATAGTCACTACTTCTAGTATAGTTGGTTTAGATTTTGATGTCCACCTTTTAGTAATTCATTTTTTGGCAGCCATCATTATTAGACAAAACAAGGCCTTACAATGCCTAGGCAATTCTGATTTTGTATCATAGTTCAGAAAAATCAACACCCTTGTCAGACCAATCCACCCTCCCAGCATCTCTGACAGTGCATCCCATAGGCAATCCTTAAAGTCTGGCATTTCACTATACTTTCAGAAAATATGTTCCCAGTTATCTCTTTCTTCCCCATAACACCTCCAAAATTCTCTGGAGTCTACTTGGAGTATAGTAATATCTATGTAGACATTTCCAGGCAAAAATCCTAAATCATCTAGATTTTGTTGCATATTTGGGTGACATACAGATATCCTCCAACTATTTCTTTGTGAATTGCTTATGCAATCTCTCTTCCCAATCCTTTCTAACCTCATCTGTTGTTGTATCTTTCGGCTTTTCCTAGTTAGGGGTCGCCACAGCGGAACTCTGATCAGCTAATGATTGGCAGCAGATTTTTACGTACCGAGTTGCCAGCCCTGACGTACAACCTTCAACGAAGGTATGCCCATTCACGCATGTCTCCACACAGAAGACGCTTTAGCTGAGAATCAAACAGGACAACATCTTGCTGTGAGGCAACAATGCTACCGCAGCACCACCATGATTCTTCTTGCTATCATTCAATATTTTATATGCGCTACTAATTATTCAGTTTTTAATGGCAACTTCTGTTATAGAGTCTACTAAAAACTCTACCAGTCCTGGACTTTCATTTAGGACCCCCCTAATTCTTTCTATTTGCCTATACTCTGATATCAATTCCTGATAGGGAAGGCAATTTCTAACCTGCAGTCCAAATAAATTATTGGCGTCTTTCCATTCTATCATCTTTCCCTCTCTAGTTATTTGCTCTCAGTACCTTCGTTCCTTTGCCAGTTTTCTCCAATAAATAATGGCCCCTCTTGACTATTGTTTATATCCCTAATTGCAGTCATCCCTATCAGCAGAATCTAATTTCTCCAATCCCAATTTGGCTTTGTTTTTAGAATACTTTTTGCTACTTTATGGATATAATATTCTGTATGATTATTCTTATTCTTCCTAAAGGGCTGCATCCAAAATACCATTCTCACCTTGTTTCTTGAGCTTCCTCCCTGTTTCATCATCATCGGCGTCTCTTTCCACTTCAAAATATAGTTTTCTGCTTGTGCTATGTATAGGAGTCTTAACTGTGCAGCTCTGAAATACCCATTCAAATTGGGTAAACCCAATCCACCCTCTTCTACTGGAAGAATCAGCTTATTCCATATGGCTCTTGCTATCTTCCTCTCCAAGATAAAGTCCTTCAGCTCTTTATTAATTGCTATCCAGAGCTTCTCCTCTGGTTGATAAAAATATGCCTGACCTGTGTATAAGACTAAAGGGACTAAAAACATTTTAACTGCTTGCATCTTATTATCTGTATCTATATAACAAAGCTTCCAATTTCTCAGTTTTTGTATTGTCTTTTGTTTAGTCTCTTTCCACTTTGGCTTAGCTGCCACACTAGAATCATTTTTAATAAATACTCCTAAATACTTTATTTTATCATGTCCCTTATAAATATGGATATTCCTGAACCAATTTGTGTGTGGGTGCATAATTTACCGTTGTTGTCTTTGTTTTAGCTAAATTAATTTTGTATCCTGAAAAGTTCTGAAACAGTCACAAAATGTTCCATGGAACTGTAATGTCTCTTTGTGGTTTTGACAGGTATAAAATAATATCATCTGCAAATAAAGCCAGCTTTTCTTGACTACCATACCAATTAGGGTTACCATCTTTCATTGTGGCAAAAATGTGAGTAAGGTCACACCCTCACATCACCTGTAAGCCCACCCATTCACACCTCTTCTTCTGCCCACATTCCACCATTTTGTGATGTCACTATGATATCAGCGGATGGGAGCACACACTTTTTCCATTCCTGATGCCTGGTTTTAGACAATTTATTATGCTTTTCTGTAAGAAGACATAGTAAATCAACCAATTTAACAAATTCCAATAGTCTGTTTCCTTTTTTGAAACAGAATACTAGAGTTTGTACAATGTTTTCTGTACTACCGGAGAATCAATTTGATTTCCAGATAGGCCAGAAAAACAAAAGATATGTGGAACCTTTATAGTAGTCAATCAAATGGCATTTTATTTATCTATTTCAAGGTGGGTGGATAAACCAGAGTACTCAGAAAGAAACCCTTGCACAAGCTGGGAGAACATAAAGATTCCAAATAGACAGAGACTGGCCTTCAGACCTTGGCATTAACAAGCATAAATCTTGACCGCAGCTTCAGTCTACTTTCTTAGACATGATCAGTTAGATACAAGTGCTTATTTTCAGCTACAACTCAACAACACTTATTTGGATAACTGAAATGATCAGTTTTTGCAAAATACATATAAAGGTCTCAAGAATCGAACTAGAATTAGCAGAAGATAGTGCGCCTTTATTCACTAATTCATTCTGTCAGACAAAACATAATTATGTATTGCTATTAATCTAAGATTCCAGTATTTGATGTGAAGAAGACCATCAACAGATTCCTGAGTTTAATGGTTGATAAGTTCTATAGCTATTGAGTTCTACTTCAGTAACACATTTATAATATCAACAATAATGTGTTTTTTTCATATAAAAAAATAAAACAGTGATTCTTTAAATGTACAATAGTGCTGTGCTCCATATTTATTTTTTTCAGTATGACTTAGATATTAAGTGATTAATATTCAAAGATTTAAACCTTGTGTGTATTGCAAATTAAATTAAATGACATTTATGTGATATACTTAACAAATTAGGAGAATAAAATGGCACAACAATAGTCACTTTATTAGTTCAATTGACAGTTGTTAATTATCTTTTATATGGGAGTGATAATGCCATGAATATTTGTATGAAAGGGATGAATAGCACAGAGCAAAATGCGTACTGAGGAATGTGTATTTACAGGCATATTTCTGATGTGTATTGGTAATTCTATAGATGATTTAATACCATTCAATAAAAGATACAAAATACTGTGAAAGTCATGATTCATAATGCTTCTGTTGCTAGTGAGCAATCAGCAAGATGTTAATTATGAAAATAAATCTGTAGTTGAAAAGTGAAATTAAACAGCACTGACACATTTTGATTCAGACTTCTAGAAGTCAAGGAAATTTTCTTTCTGAATAAATGATGTTCAGTTAATGGGAAGCTACTGATAGCCTGTGAAATTAGTTGGTTAACACAGCTGAAGAGCTAGCCGAAAGCTTTTACTCACAGTTGTCATTTAGACACACACACACACACACACACACACACACACACACACACACACACACACACACACACACACACACACACAGAAAAAGAGCTCATACTATAATCCTCTTCACCATTTCTACTGAAATTTCTTATCCACTGTGTTATCATTCTTAGATTGCATACACAAAATATTTTTAAGTGTATTATTCTTATACAAACCCTGTTATCAGAGTCACTTTTAGCTTGTTTTTGATATGACATTTCTACTTTGTAACTGTATGGTCACTTTAATCTGGGAAATGTAAGCCATTTTACTGTAACTTTGTGCGTGTGTGTGTGTCATAAATTTTGACAATTAAGTTATGGATGTGGAATTCGATGTAACCCAGCACAACTCCTTGCCACAGTTCAGATCTTTCGTTTATAAAATACTTGTTTAAGATTTTTTTGTATTAAATGCCCATCTCATTAATCTAGAATGATATTGCTATTTGATGAGGCCCTAATATTGTGTGGTTAGATCTGGGCTATTAAATGTTCTAGAGAGCAATGCCTGCTATGTCATTGCTATCATAATATTTCACCATTTTATTTATCCTTTGTCCCTGTCTAGATCCCTTATGTAGCTTGTGCTGCTTTTCTCTGTCACTGACTCTATGATAACTCAAAGCCCTGCATATCTTCTCATAAATGCTTTTTAGAAGTATGCAATGCTTTTCACTCTTGAAAGAATGAATGGTGGTTATGACTGCTTTAGTTCATATCCTCTCTCTTAGAAATAGAGCAGTGCTGGGTCCTTTTATTTAGAAGAAGTCCTCTAAGTTCTGATTACTTGGACAGTGGACTCAATGAGGTGTATATGTTACATTGTGTACCTTTTAATTCGGGTCTATATTATATCATCGAATGCATAAAAAAGCGAACGCTGATTGATCGACCTAATTTAAGCGAAAGCTTACAATCACGAACTGTCAGATCAGCGAATTTTTTCCCCAGGGAAAAAAATCGCTGATCCAAAACACATACACACAATACAAGCACACCAAACAAACATAAATCCACACACATACACCTAAAATCTGATACCTAACCCTACACTAAACTATGCACACACCACTAACTAGCCACTTACATTAACCCAAACCCTAACCCTAAGGTCTGTCACTATCGCACACTCACCTCACCCGCTCCCTAATCCTAACTCACTTAAATCTGCCCTAACCCTCATGTCCACTCAATCGCGCACACACCTAACCTGAGCCCTAACCCTAACTCACGTAAATCACCCTAACACTCAAATCCACACAATCGCACACTTACCTGAATCCGACCGGTAACTTTCCACCATAACACTGAAAATACCGAAGCAACAGAAACGGACAACCAAATTTTTTCCCTAGGAAAAAATGTGAGTTTCTGCTGTTTCGATATTTTGCAGTTTCGTGAAAATAAGTTCGATCAATCAGCGTTTGCTTCTTTAAGCATTCGAGGATATAATATAGACCCTATAATACTATCTGCTTGCAATTGGCTAGATAACTGCCTTCTGAGCTGTGTTTGATGGAAAAGGTGCATTAAACAAACCTACACACTTTTGATCAAGTGTAATTGTTGTTGTCCTCTTTTTAATGGGGGAGCTCTAGATTCAGGAGCTACTTGGCAAAAGTGCAACACCCTGCCTTCAGTCATTATCTTGCACTGGTGTTCATATTTTAAAGTTTGGGACATTTGTAGTGTTTCTTCATGTATGATAAGTAATTTTTACCATAATATGACACAAACCCATACAAATATAAGTAGAGAAAGGTAGGCAGATGTGACCCTAGCCCTAAGCAGCATTCTACCTTTACCCAGGATGATACCACAACATAAATAAGAAATTATCAACTTCAACAATTGCCTTAGCTTGGTGCCAGTCCAGGAGGATCCAGTATCTGTCAGCCTGGGAAGGCATAGTCAACAGGCCACACTGTTTGCTGAAGATGGTCTCACCTGTCTCTTCTAGGCTTTCAGATAATGGCAAAGGCACTTGCCTCCCCTATAGTGCCTTTTTCAGGCAATGTCAAAACAACAACATTTCCATCTTAACAAAATCCACTTGAGACAAACTCAAGGTTCTGCTGCATAATGCTAGGAGTCTAAACATGAAACTGCAATCACTTGAAGCACTTCTAACCTTGGAAGATGCTAACATCTGTGCAGTCACTGAAACATGGGTCAAGGCCACCCTGAACACCCCTGCTGAGCAAGGCTACAATGCCTTCCACACATTCAGACCTCAAAATGAGCATGAAAGAACACAAATGGAGGTGTATCCATCTTCATTAAAGTCAAGTATACCTCGAGATTGGTCAAACAGTATGAATCTTAAACTTCTCCATGTCCAATTAACTATAGGTAAAATACCTTGCCACATCATTGCTAGCTATTGGTTCTCCATCATGAACTAAGAAAATCACACCACCTACCTAAAATTACTGGATTTACTTGCCAAACATCCCAGCACCTTAGTCATGGGAGATTTCAGCTATCATTCTATCAACTGGGTGACATATATATGAGCATGAACATGCTTGCCCAGAGATTCCTGGACTTGGTCAGTATATATGCTGGAGTAGATAGACTGCACTGCCACAAGGGCCTCAAACATCCCAGACACAGTGCAACATGGGAGGCTCACCGCACTCCCCTCTGTGTGATGCCCTCCCTGGTAAGGTCAGACCATAAATCAGTTTCATTCAAAGTAACTACTGGACTTGTCACCACCACATGAACAAAAAAAGATACCTAAAAAAACTTTTCTAAAGACAACTACAGCCAGTGGCAGCTCATCCTATTGCATTGCAGCCCCCCCCAGCTGAAACCAAAATGAAGAGGTAAGGTGTGTGTGTGTGTGTGTGTGTGTGTGTGTGTGTGTGTGTGTGTGTGTGTGTGTGTGTGTGTGTGTTGAAGATGTAGGTAGGATGTGTGTGTGTGTGTGTGTGTGTGTGTGTGTGTGTGTGTGTGTGTGTGTGTGTGTGTGTGCTTGTTGAAGTGGTAGGTAGGGTGTGTCTGTGTGTGTTGTAGAGATAGGTGTGCATTTGTGTTGAAGAGGTAGGAAGCGTGGGTGTCTGTGTGTGTGTGTTGTAGAGGTAGGTGTGTCTGTGTGTGTTGTAGAGGTAGGTGTGTGTGTGTGTGTGTGTGTGTGTGTGTGTGTGTGTGTGTGTGTTGAAGAGGTAGGTAGGGTAGGGTGTGTGTGTGTGTGTGTGTGTGTGTGTGTGTGTGTGTGTGTGTGTGTGTTGAAGAGGTAGGTAGGGTGTGGGTGTTGAAGAGGTAAGTAGTGTGTGTGTGTGTGTGGGTGTGTGTGTTGAAGAGGTAGGTAGGGTGTGTGTGTGTGTGTGTGTGTGTGTGTGTGTGTGTGTGTGTATGTGTGTGTGTGTGTGTGTGTGTGTGTGTGTGTGTGTGTGTGTGTGTTGAAGAGGTAGGTAGGCTGTGTGTGTGTGTGTGTGTTGAAGATGTAGGCAGGGTGTGTGTGCGTGTGTGTGTGTCTGTGTGTGTTGTAGAGGTAGGTGTGTCTGTTTGTGTTGTAGAGGTAGGTATGTGTGTGTGTTGAAGAGGTAGGTAGGGTGTGGTTGTGTGTGTGCGTGTGTGTGTGTGTTGAAGAGGTAAGTAGGGTGTGGTTGCTGAAGAGGTAGGTATTGTGTGTGTGTGTGTTGAAGAGGTAGGTAGGGTGTATGGGTTAAACAGGGGTATGTGTGTGTGTGTGTGTGTGTGTGTGTGTGTGTGTGTGTGTGTGTGTGTGTTGAAGAGGTAGGTAGGATGTGTGTGTGTGTGTGTGTGTGTGTGTGTGTGTGTGTGTGTGTACTGAAGAGGTAGGTATGTGTGTGTGTGTGTGTGTGTGTGTGTGTGTGTGTGTGTGTGTGTGTGTGTGTGTGTGTGTGTGTGTGTTGAAGAGGTAGGTAGGGTGTATGGGTTAAACAGGGGTGTGTGTGTGTGTGTGTGTTGTGTGTGTGTGTGTGTGTGTGTGTGTGTGTGTGTGTAAAATGCCCCAGTTAACTATAACTGGTGGCTAGAGGGAAGCTTAGGTTCAAACCTTCAACCTTGGATGCAGCTAGCAGGAATCTGAATTCCCTACCCACCACCATTTGTGAAAAGCATTCAGATGTTTGCCTCCTATGTTTGTTCTGCTTTGGATTTTCAGACATTTGAATTTCAGACTTCATATTCTTCAGAAAGTACATGATAACACAAAACATTTTATTCTAGCAATTTTATAAGTTTATAAGATAAATACTTGTCCCTATTTTGGGGGCTGTATTCCCCCATTATTGGCTTTGTGCAGGTATTTTGTGCTAAGAAGTTGAGAGCTATGGTGAGAACTGAATTCTCTAAATGATAGCCATTTAAGTTTCAGTCTTCCTGACTTTCAAGAAACAGCTGATTTGGCATAGTTGTATGCTGCTCTAACTGTAGTGCGCAGGATCCTGGGTTCAAGTCTTGGCAGAGAAATGCATGGCAGTAGGATAATATTTTATTCTAGCAACTTTCCAAGGTTATACAAGCAATGTTTAAAATGTGTCCCTGTTTTTTGGGTTTTTGTCACCCCCCAAATAAATTTTGGCTTTTTCCAGATTTCTGGTGCTCATGTGCTGCAAAGTTGAGAGCTACAGTTGAGTGTCAAGTGGATTTTACAAGGAGCTAACAGCTTCAGGGGAAGAGACATTTAGTGCTGCTTATGGTAAGCCCACGTGTGTTGTTAATAGCACAATAGTAGTGTACTTGCTTTTGATGCAAATGGCTGTGGGTTCTACTCTCACTGTATGTCGATGTATTGCTGATACTGTACTGTGTTGTACTTAAGGAGTGGATGCTGCAGTCCTGAGAATGTCCTCTTTGGTGGAGATACCTAGTAAATATGAACCTGTTATCAGTTTGCCATCCATTCCCGATTGCAATATTACTAGCTTATCTTTTTTTTAAAGTAACATGGGGAATTTATTCCTCAAGGGCAACAGGCACTTTATCTGCAGATGAAACAATGAAATATAAAGTTGTTTGCTAGCAGCAACCTATTCATTAGTTACAGATCTCTTTAATGTGGAATTGTTTACATGACTTTTACTTCGGCAGAGATTGTGCATGTTTACTGATACTGGTGGATAGTCGAAGTTTGAGTAGACTTTTATGATGGAAATGTTCTGAATTGGGCAGTTTTGTCATTATTGGTGCATGGATTTGGTTATCATTGTTTACTGGAAAAATGTTTCAAACAATAAATGTAAAACACCCTCTAACAACTGTACTGTATTATACAAGGGATATAATTTAATACAATCAGGAAGTTGTATCAAAGCGCACATGTATGTTTCATGTGCAAGGGGCCTATGATTTGAAAACAGCCCAAAGTTAATCTTTATCTGCCACTGGCCAGATGTATTTTCTTTGAATGAGGGTTTCAATGCTGTTTCAAGGAATGTGAGTTTCCACGGCAGAGAAGTTTTAATGTTAAGTCTATTTTCATTGTGAGACTGCATTGCTTTGTTTATGATGTCTATTAGTGTTTGTGCTATAAAATGTAAAATAAAACTTTTAAATGAAATCCAAATCATCATAGAAGTAAAGCAATATGCACATTAAAGTGTTTATGGCAAATGTGGTGAAATAGCCAAGTAATGGGACATTGTAATGGCTTTAGGGAGAAGGCCCCATTTAACCATGATTTTGTGAGGGGGGAAGGTTGGCAAACTCACTAACAGCCCCGACTAAACTATACCTCTCAACTGTCCAGATTTTCACAGGATGAATAGATTTTTGCTTCTTATTTTTGGTTTGTTCCTCATAAAATTTGTGGTTTTCTGACAAATCATTTAGGAATGAAGTCACTAAATATTGACAGACATTGTGTTTGAGACTTCATACCCTTCAGAAAAATGCATGCTAAAGCAAGACCTGTTATTCTAGCAACTGTCTAGGTTTATACAACAGCAATTTTTAGTACTGTCTGTATGTTCCCCCAATATATTTAGCCTTGTCCAGATTTCCTGCATTAAGAGATTGAGAGGTATGCGCAAATAAATCACTTTATAGAATTAGATATATCCAAACCTCTCAACTGTCCCTGACTTTTGCTCAAAATGTTGCTCTCCCTCTAATAATCTCTCTGCAAAATGGCAATTTTGGAAGCAAATGTGGAGGGTTTTCAATTAAGAAATAATTGTAATGATCAGAGTTATAGATTACTTTTATTTCAGAAATGCATGTAGATTATCTTATTTTGTCAGCTGCTCAACTTAACAGTACTAACATTAAAATGTGTCCCTTCTTTGACAGGTTCCCAGCTACATTGTGTGGTTATTTTGCATTTTTGCATCAAATTTTGGTCCATTTTTCCTAAAATTGTGGTTTTCTGGCAAATTAGTGGCAGATCATTAAAGACTGAAGTTAGAAAATAATGACAGACATTTGAGTTTCAGATTTCATACCCTTCATAAAATTCATACTAATGTAAGACCTACTATTCTATCATATTTCTAAGTTTATAAGAGCAATATTTTAAAACTGTCCTTATTTTTGGGTCTTTGTCCCACTTCTGTTTATGGCTTTGTCCAGATTTCTTGCTCTGAGGTTGAGAGGTATGATATATGTGTCAGGGGCATCACCGTCAGCCAGAGAAGTTTCAAATTGTGACATGCTTGTTGCAACCCACTCCCCCATATAGTGACTCTAGATGTGTCCAAACAAGGCAAGGAGCAGTTATGCAGTGTAAGTGTGCAGAGTATCTCCCCCCATCCAAGGTAGACACAAGTACTATAGTGGCTTTTCATATGTCCTTGATTTTACAGAATGTTCTGGTTTTCTGTCATATTTTTATACTGTTGATTTATGCTTATTATTCAGAAAATGCATGTTGCTGCACTGCCTGTTGCTCTGTGTTTAAGTAGTAATGCTTTAATAACCATCAGGTAAGCTTGTCTGAGATTGTAAGATGCAAGTAAGCTTTAATAAGCATACTGTTAAAGGATTACCAACAATGAAAGCCTTTATGTTGTCACCATGCAGATAATACTTACATAATTAGAAAATATATAAGCCTTAGGTATTGAAATGCATATGACAGTATTTGTAATAAAGGACAGGATTACAGTATTTTCAGAAGCTCACTACATTTGTTGGAGACTTGCAGTCATCTTTGTAGGCTTTACCAGTAAACTAAACAGAATGCCAGTCTATTGTGTGGTTTATAACCTGTGCAGTAATCCTTTAAGCAATTTATCTTGAGCTTATTTCTTGTTTATTGTTAATTTTTTTATACTTTGATCATGTTTTCCCCATGAAACAAGTAGATAGTTGGTGTCAAGCAGCAGGTCTGTTTTGGATAAGAAACATTTTTACAAGTGGGGGTATACTAGATATTGCTACTTTCAGCACATCACTTGGTACTTTTATAAAGATGAATATAAATTATAATTAGAACTGCAGTACAAGGAGAAGTGGCTTGAGTAGAATGCTGCTTGTTTTTTTATACTTGATTTTGACTGGCATTCCAGTAATGTATTTAAAAAGTAATTTATTTTTTCATGCCTCACAACCTTTTTCTTTCCATCTAGATATTAAGTAGGCTGTCATGTAGCCAATGCATTAAAATATATATTTTTTCTTCTATACTTTATTTTGTCTTGATTGGACTCTTATAATGAAGGTTTGGCACCCAGGGCAGAGTATTTAATTAAAATCCCAGTTTTTGGGTTTTGGAGCATAGTCCCACCCCTTTCTAGCTGGCCACACCCCTTCCCATTGGCCTCACCCATTCAACTGACTCCTGCAGACCCCCTTTGATTTGAAGTCACCAGCCGCTACTGACTACAGCCTAATAAGTGATAGTATAAAAGGTTTTATACTCCCCCATCACAGACAACAATGACTCCAATGCAGAGGTATACACAGATGCCCTGAATAAACACTTAAGTAACTGTATAGGCTTGGCTGTACCTGTCTGACCAGATTAAAACCAGTGCCTCCAAAAAAAAAAACAAGCCACCCAGGTGGACCTCAAGTATAAACAGGTTATATAACAAAAGGAAGAAACCAATTCTAAGACCAAGAGAGAACTGAGTCAGCAGAAGAATTCCCTCCACAGTTTGAAAAAGCAAATCAGAAATCTTGTAAAGTCCTCTAAAGCTAATTATAAAAGTAAAATAGCATTTCTCACTAAGGATAATCATAAGGCATTCTTTAACTATGTCCAATATCTAAAAGAGAATACCCAGCTATGTGCAGAACAGGTAGTAGATGACACCACTCATGCTATACTGGAGGAAATTGCCAACCTGCTAGCTGACCGATTTGGTGCAAACTTCACCCCCCTGTCCTTAACAGCCATACCCCAAAACATACCTGACACCAGTCCTCTGTCTAGTATCTCTAGATATCAGGTCATATCTGCACTCTCCAAGGCCAGAATCATGGCCTTAATGGGGACAGATATCATCCCAGGTTGCTTAATAAGCAATCTAAACAGGACATATCCAACCTACTTGGCATCGTCTTTAACCATAGACTGAGAATTGGCTTTGCTCCAACAGAGTGGTGAACAACAACAATAATCTCCTTGCACAAAGGAGGGCCATCAGTTGAACTTGGGAACTATAGACCCATAAGTCTAACCAGCCTCATCTGCAAGCTATGGAAAGAATTATCATAGGCCTTAACAACAAGGATATAGTCGACCTTCAAACTCTAGACCAGACATGTCTAACCCGCGGCCCTCAGAGCTTTTCCATGCGGCCTGCAAACTTTAACTGCAACTTCAGTGTACGCATGCACCAAAACATTTTTTCTCATTTTTTTGCACCCACGACCTGTAACCACAACGTCAGTGTGCGCATGTGCCAAGGCACTCTTACCGTTTTGTTTTTTTTCTCACCAAACTAGGATCTGTGTGTTCACACCGAAGAATCAGTGTATGTGTGTGTGTTTGTGCAGAAGACAGATTTGTTGTCTTTGAAAGGGACAGCATCTAACTGTATTAATAGGTAAGTGCGGAGTGAGTGAGTGAGTGAGTGAGTGAGTGAGTGAGTGAGTGAGTGAGTGAGTGAGTGAGTGAGTGCATGAAAGCAAAATGTGTGTGTGAAGAGTGTGTGCGTGTGCATGCGTGCATGCGTGTGCGTGCGTGTGTGTGTGTGTGTGTGTGTGTGTGTGTGTGTGTGTGTGTATGTGCGTGTGCCTGTGCCTGAGAAATGCAGGGTTTACTGAAATTTGGCCTGAAATGTGGAGTTCAGTAAAAATAATGTGATTTTGCCATTACTCAGACAATACAGGTTACAGACTTACTGGTATTTCTCCTGCAAAAACATGGAAAATCAGAATGGAATTTGAAGTGGTACAGACAATGAATCAGTGGAGTTTTTGGCGAGTAAAACTTAGAATAGACCTTTTTTTCATTTGCAATGAGCATGTTGGATAGCAGGAAAGTTTAACTATTAGACTATGCTCAGTGTGCCAATCCATGTCTTCCAGATCTGTATGCATAAACTGTAACCGCTGACTTTGGAAAGGCATTATTATGTCAATTCATTTACAATAGATAAACTTGTTGATTTATGACAAGATGTGCTTAGTAAAACCATGGGGGTGTCTATACAAGTACTTTTTATTTATCTTGCTGTTCTTTATATACACAAGACTGTTGTTTAGATCTACATGCACAGACTGTTTAACTTGGTGTTGAATCAGCAAGTGTATGCAGACTCATTTGAAATAGATATATTTGCTGATTAGTTACAAGTAGTGTTAAGTGGAGGCCATGGGGTGAGCATATAAGTATTTTTTACAACCTTTGTTGCTTTTTATATGGAAAGTTCGTAGAAATTCAAACAGAAATGACACAGTGGTGCAGGCCTTATGTTTATATCTTGAAGGGACCATTGAGCAGCCTTGTATGTGTTTATTTGCTAGTTCTTATGACTTCCATTAGGGTCATCTGACTGCTATTAATATGATTATAATTTTGATAGTATGAGAACTTTAGGCTGTAGAGGTGACTTTTGACATTCTTTTTGCAGGAAAAATAGCTTAATCATCTGCATGTCACATTACATGAGACAAAAGGCAAAACCAAGGAGGTGATAAACACAAAAGCAAAAGCAGTTCTTTCTACTTAAATGCATTGTTTTCATATTATATTGCTGTTCATGGAGCTTTTCTCTCCGGGAATCAATTGAAAATGGGCACTTCTTGGCTCAATGGACTATCCCGGTAAACTAACTGCAAAATAAATAAAGAAATAAACTGTTTGTTATATATAAACATGTATGTATATTTTATTCAGGAACTTTATATGTTAATTTTACCAGCTTTTCAGCTTTGCATCATAGGCTGAATGTTTTATATTTGTTTTTTTATGATGAATGTGCTATTTGGGATTTTGCAAGTTTAATTTCAGTCAGGTGACTAGTATAACTCAAGAATCAGGTGACTGTTTTATATGTCATGTGACTACTAGTATTTTTATTGGTTTATGCAGACTTAAATACAAGTATTTTGAGATGTTATTCTATTGTATCTAAAGAAGTGTTGTGGAAGCAACCTAACATAATGGTTAAGGTGTTTACTATACAAACCCAAGGTGCAGGGTTTGATTTTCACATTGGGCAATTGGCTAGGTTTAAAATGGCTTACAAAGGTAGTTATCCTAATACTAATCTATGAATGTGCTTATACGTCATTAAACTCAAGTTATCTTTTCACTGCCATGTTTACCGCTTCCTTGGTTTTGATGATTAAGCTATTTTTCCTGCAAAAAGAATGTCAAAAGTCACCTGTACCTCATAAAGTTCTCCACTTAAGGAAGAAGAACTGGTTAACCAGTTCTGGTGTCCTTTCAAATGCTAGCAGAACAAAAGCACTGCTTTCTACTTAAATTTATGCTAATGCAAAACCTGTTATTCTATCAACTTTCTAAGTCTGTAATAGCAATATTTAAAAACTGTCTCTATTTTTGGGCCTTTGTCCCACTTTAATTTATGGCTTTGTCCAGATTTTGTGCTCCAAGAGGTTTAAAGGTATGAGTGTAACCAGTGTGACACTGGAAAATAAATGGGCAAATCGTATTAGTGGTCAGATTGACACAAATGTCCTTTCTGTATAGAGTATAAACCTATAGTCATGCTCTACAAATGATGAAGATTTTCCAGGCTTTATGGACATTGTTTATATAATATGTTTGTGGTGATGTGAGATTTTTTTTTAGCTATTTTCTTGCAGACAAACCACAGAATTACTAAAATTATTAGCAAATTCAATACTGTAATTCTGTGAAAGTGAAGCTTCAAATGTCTGGTAGGCTCTTATACTATTATACCCTACATAAGCAATTTTGAAATAACTGGTGTAACTGAATTCAGAATTTTAATTAGGACAGTGAATTTTTATATGATTAGTATATTGTTAAATACCGATGCCCTATTTCAGTTAACTTGATAAATAATTAAAGGTAATATAATGCTTTTTAATGGGTCTCTTGTGGTTGCAACTTGGGGTGGAGAAAGAGTGATGAACTGGTTTATAAGATTATACTGAGATTTTGTGTGATGGAAATATGTCAGCATCTCATTCTGAATTGTGTGTTGGTTGTTAGTTGCAACACATTTTTCAGTGTATTATTGGTTACTGTGGTACCTTGGCTATTGGAATTGGGGGGGTCTCCAGGTACATTTTACAGGGAAATGAAAGGGTGAGTTTGAACTGCCCAAAGTATATGGATTCTTTCCTGTTTTAATGCATCGATTTTGCTCATACATTCCCTGACTTAACAGATATCACAACTGTCAAGTTTATCAACTTGAGGTGTTATTCTGGGTAAATAAAATTGTGGGGGATACACAGGTGTGATGGATTCCATAGTATAGCATGCTATAAGAGTTTTGAGATATAGATTACTAATATGTACAGATGTTCTGCTGTAGCCTAATGTATGACTTTATTTAGCTAGGAAGGGTTCTGTACCTGTATATTTGTTAAAAAAATAAATAAATATCTAAGATGTTAGAGTTTACTGTTAGATTAAGAATTAGAATTAGAATGAGAATTAGAATTTTAAGGCAAATATTAGGCATTTATTAAATGTATTAATTGTTCAAATGCACCTACATTACAGCCAGGAGGTGGATTTTGGTCGCCTGTGGCAGCGAAAGAGTTATATTTTATATGCGGCCCCAAGACAATTGATGTTCACTCAATGCAGAACTGGCAAGCCGAAAGGTAGGACACCCCTGCTCTAGACCCAACCCAGTCTGACTTTGTTAAGGGTAGATCATGCTTATTAAACCTAATAGACTACTTTGAGAAAGTCACCAATGCCATGGATGAAGGTAAGACAGTGCATACTACCTATCTTGACCTAGCCAAGGCATTTGACACAATCCCACAATCAGGTAAAACTGAGAAAATCTCCCAGCTGAAGATTATCCCTTATGACACTAGATGGGTAACCAACTGGCTTGCAGACATAACACATACTGTCAAAGATGGTAACTCCACCTCTATCAGTAGACCTGTCACCCGTGGCATACCACAAGGATCTGTGCTGGGCCCTTTACTGCTTGGAATCTAATTCTCAGAAGTCCAAGCTAAAGTATATGGCCTTTGGCTTACCATGTTCACTGATGATTACAAATGAGTACAATCATTGAGTCCACCAACGATGTTAACATATTACAGGAGGGGCTAATGCAGAAAAATGACTGGTGCCAAAGCCATGGTCTAAATTAAATGCAAAAAAGTACATTATTATTCCTTTTGACAAAGCAGAATTCCCTGCCAGTTACAATATTAACAGCACCCCCTAAGTTCAAACCCAGTAGTGTGATATCTGGGAACTAGGTAGATAGCAATCTGAACTTCAACCACTCAGTTTCCACAGTGGTAAGGAAAGCCTTCTATGTTGCACATCTCATGGGCATTGCATCCAGATCTAAAGTTATAACTCCACTGTACTTGACTCTCATCAAACCATTAATAGAGTACAATGCTGCCTTATGCATGTACCTCACTAGACACCTGCAGCAGTCGGAGAGACCACAGATGTTTCTCACCAAGAAAATAATGGCCGCTAAACCATGACTTGCACAGATAGCCTGAATGCCCTGTCACTGTACTCTATATTGTATAGGCTGCTGAGAGATGATTTGTGCCTGCCTACAGGGCAGTCTCTGTCCTTGCCTTGATGGAAATGCTGCATATTGACAAGAGAAATAGCACAAGAATCATCACTCTAGTGATCTTAACCTAGCCTGTAACACTATCAAAACATGCTGGAGAGACAGATGTATATAACAGAGATTGCTGCTACTCTGGAATAAACTTCCAATTCACATGAAGCAGATCTCCTCACAGACCCTATTTAATTGCAGCCTAGACAAATGTATGAGAGACTGCAAATTCACCCTGGGGTGGGACCCATGTCACTCATGGACAGGGGAAGTTGGTGCTGATCATAGACTAGCTCTGTGAGTTAAGTCTATCTGACCAAGGAGAATTGAGGAAGTTCAGTATTAACATGGCTAGGCTTGCAAGGGCTCTAGGGCTGCTAGCCTAGTAACATCTGATGAACCTATTTGAGAAGAACATCTTATATCAGGTTACAGAGATGACTGCAGGGTAAATAAAACTGCAAAAGGATAAATACTAACCATTTGAGAAGACAGGTCTTTCCAAAAATTGTCTTGGTTTTGTGATCCGTCATTTATGTGCTAAAAGAATAGTTTATGCAACTTCAGTTTGACGCTCAGGTCATGCTTTAGTATTCTTGTTATTCTTGCTTTATTTTTTCTAACACAGCTCCTTGTTACCCAGTTTGAATGCAGTAAGTTTCTACACCATTAACAGACTTTTTTTTTCTAAGGGTCTTCCTGCAAACATTTCCATGGAATACAGAAGTATTCTTTTTTCTTTCCATGGAGTAAAGCATATGCAGATGTTGGCCACTACTCTTGCATTTTTAAATAGGACTATTCAGTTGTCATTGTTGTGACAATGAAAAAGGAGCTAGGAAAAGTCTAAATGCAATTCATTCTAAACAGAAATATTCCTGCTGTCAGAACAACTACACATTAATAGCAGCAAGAAGCATATCCCTGTGCAGAAAATCTAATGAGATGTACATCACTGTGCAGAGAAAAAATAATAATATGCATGCATCAATCTGTAGTAAATGCTATAACTCACTATCATTATCTTACTTTAATAACTAGCCAAACATAAATGCACACTATACAGTGGCATAATGGTTAGAAGCCAAGGTGCACTGCAACTGATTGATATTCCAGTTCAGTTCTCAGATGGGGAGGGCCTTTTTGGAGAGCCTGAATTTTCTCAATCTATCTGCTGTGGTTTTGACTACGAGCTTTCATATCTTTTCATGTCATAATGATGTATTTTATGTGAACTAGCTCTGCTCCAAATTGCCTGAAGTTGTATGTTTCTGTGTTTGTGCATGTGTACATGTGCGTGTGTGTGTGTGTGTGTGTGTGTGTGTGTGTGTGTGTGTGTGTGTGTGTGTGTGTGTGTGTGTGTGTGCGAGCGCGTACACGCACAACTGCAAAGGGGTTGCAGTAGGTTTCAGTATCTGTACCTGACAGTGGTTACAAAATATACTCCTGTGGTTGCCATTATTTATTTATTCAGTCATGTATTTGATCACAATCAGACATCTGAGATAGACACAGTCAAAAGAGTGTTTGCAAATGAACAGGGGGATTGCAGTAGGTTGCAGTATATATATTTATGCATGTATGTGAAGACAACGAGCTGAAATACACTATTGTATTGTTATTCATCTGTTTATTCATTTGTTTAATCATAATCAGGCATCTAAGTATCAACCATGTTCTCAGTCACGTGAACAATTGCTTTCATTAAGTAAATATTCCCTTAATATAGCCTAAAGAACTCATGTTTGTTGTTTCCTTATATAAAATGATTCCATATAGCTGGGCCCATCTGTGTCAGAACGTTTTCCAACAAGTTAGTTTTAATGTTAGTCTTAGGATGGATATAGCTCATTATGATTGCTCTATGATGGGGAGAAATGTTTTAAATGGCTGGTGGTGACCTACTGTTATAATCTTACACAGGGTTATACCAGGTGGGGGGAGGTGCTTTGCACTCATAACCAGCTACAGCCTTTTAGTAAGTCACAATGGTAGTTTTAAGGGCTTGCTGGCTGAACATATCTACTGATTTTATTTTTTTGCCATTTGTAGTTTGTGGCTATTTGTGGCAGCCTGGAGTCTTAAACAGAGAGAACCCATATTCAATGCAGGGAATGAGTATTTTTTTGAAATTGTTCATTGGGCTGTCAAAGTCTCTAGGTATAAATTTTATAGCATAGTTTAAATTGTGTTACTGTCTTTGCAATGATGTTTTCTGTATGATGTGTAATGAAAAGGGACAGATCTTTGTTTGGCGATATTAGGTATTCTATTGGTCACATTGTCTTTTACTGTTGTTGGAGATAAACTGGACAGTTTGGGAGTTGAACCAAATGCTACTGCACTTGACTAGCAATATGTTACTTTGAGAGCATATACATAGAGAAGTGAAGCTTATCTGGAATTTATTTTGGAAATCAGTTGTGGATTTGACAGATCAAATTAAAATGAGGTCATCTTCATACATAGTTCAATTGAATGTTGGGATGTCATGTGTTATATCCTTAATGAATTGCCTTTTAGACACCAATTTCAGGCAGCATATGTCAGAGAGGGATTATTTGTATAAACTTGAAATGTCCTATAGCTTGAGAAACAGTTTAGTGTGTGACTGCTAAAGTTAAATTTAATGACCTTGTTTAGTAATGGGTCATGACTGAATGCATCAAATGCTTTAGTCATATTCACAAAGAAGCCAACAGTGAGCAAGCTGTCATTCATATTATAGTAAATGCCATTAATTAATTTATAAAGGGCTGTCAATTTCTCAATGCATTAAATGGGCTTCAGCCCATTTTATTTTTTTGTTTCCTTGCCTATATCAACTATATAACATTTTCCCCTTCCTACCCCGAAAAAGCCCATTATTTTTTCTGTTCTTGCTTACCTCTTTATACAGAAATATTTTCAGAGATTAAGAGCATAGATATTCCATGCAATCTACTATCTGTTCCACATCTTCAAATTTGTCCCCCCATTAAGATTTGAGGTGGGGAGGCTAAATTTTTTTTTATTAAGTTAAAGCATCCTACATTGCCCAATTCCTCCATGTAGGGTCCAGTGACTTGTGCTTATGGTGCTCCGGTGAAGTAAGGCATGCTTCCTTATGCCCAGTCTCTGGACTTATATGCAACACATTGACTCTATGACCCATCTCCATCTGCATACTGAAATCTCCAGTTTGCTGACTGGGGTCAACAGTCCAGTGAGTTTAGTTGAGTGCCTCTACATTGAGATCAGTGAGCTAGAAATGGTATATCACTTCCATTCCCATGCCTTGTACTTCCAGCAGATTGAGGCACTAATGAAACTCAGATTGTCCAGGACACAGTTAGAGCTTTACATCTTTATACCAAATTCATCCCATTTTTAAAGCCTTTCCTAGTACCTTACTCTCCTTTTAAAAGCTCTTCACAAATCTTATTACTACTGTTATCCAGTTCTGCCACTATATAAATTGCCTGTTTATCAAAACAATATATAACTTTCTCTCTTTAATTCCTCTTTCCTCATCCTCTTTGCAGAAAAATATCCTTCTATTTCCTTAAAACTGCCCTTCTAATCTGACTAAGAGCCATTATACTTCTAATAATTTCCTACTCATCTCCCCTTTTGCATTCAGTCCCTCCTTTCTACAGTTTTTAGCATCCAACCAGTGTTTTTCTTCTCGTTTCATTCTTATTATGCCTGACAATTTTGTTCCTAAGTTACAGGACGATTAATCTGATCCAGAATTGCAGAGATTCTATGCCATCTTCATCATAGATCATACCTCTTAGAGCAAAAAATCTGGAAAAAGACTTTAATAATTGGAGGACAACGGCCCAAAAACTGGGTCAGTTTTTAAATATTACCGTAACAAAGATAGAAAGTTGATAGAATAGCACATTTTCCATTAGCTTGAATTTTCTGAAGGGTATGACGTCTGAAACTCAAATGCCTGTAATTATTTTCTTTTTTTCCATCCTCAGTGATTTGCGGGAAACCAAAAAATCTTTGAGAAACAGACCAAAAATATGAGGCAAAATTCTGAGCATTCTGCAAAAATCTGGACAGTTGAGAGGTATGTCACAGATCACCTTACAAAATTATCCCTTCTATATAAATAGGTCACACTTATTTTGAAACAACTTTGTCCAGTTGTTATTGCATTTCCAAGAAATATGACTGAACACATACATGAATTCTGGCACAACCTTAAATTTAATTATATTTGCCCTGCTCTTCTCTGAGTTCCCAGTTCTCATGCATTTGTTTAACAGTTTTCCCAAGTCTCTAAATAGTCTTCTATAGTTTTTGCTTACAGTGTTATTCCACACCTTATATACTTTAAATAATAGATATATTACTCCCACTTCCTGTTTACTGTTGTACAACAGTTTTGTTCTTCATTTTGTTATAATTACATGGGGCCACAATGAGACAAATAGAATACAATTTTGTTGGTTTTCCTTGACTCATTTAAACTCTCCAGCAGTTTTGGGAGTACCTTGACCCATCTGTCTAATAGCAGTATACATTCCATTACATAGAAGGTAATATGAACCAAACCTCTTCTTTATTTGTCTCATTTTCTAGAACCTATTATTAACTTTTGTGGTAATATCACTCCTATTACCAGTAAAAAGGGGTACAGCATCAGTTAAGCACCATTGCTTAATTCTCCTTCCTATCCCCACATTTTTAGAAACAGATCTCTTAACAAAGATGAGACCATTATATAAAACCCATATTCAAACATTACATTGTTTTCATATACCCCCATTTCCTCTAAAATCTTAAGAAAGGAAGCTGCATTCCACAGAATCAAATGCTTTCTTCACACAAAAGCAGACTTCCAATATTTACTTCTCCCCTTACTTTACAATGATCAAGACATGAAATCACCAGTCACCAATCACTACTTACTCCAGGCCTAATCCTGCAATAAACCACCTCCCATCCTTATTTTCAGTTAAATATGTTTCTTCTGATGTTACTCTCATCATCATCACCACTCATCTGGCCATCACCACTTCTATGTCAGTTACCGCTATTATCTGTGACCCATTCATTTCCAATTTATTTTTTATTTCATTCTTAGCTTCCCTTTGTGTAATAAGAAAAAATCTGCATTTGTCCTACTTATTTCCTTAATTCTCCCTCTCTTGATGAGGGTGACATCACTTCTACAGTCAATATCTTATCTGTCGCAAATTGGTTCATAGATTCATAGGTTCTTACTAAACTTATGGCTAAAAGAGATCATCATGAAGCTCTGTCACATCACCCATTACTGAAGGGAAGCTACAAGTGTCCCCATTAAGTATACTTTCTCCACATATTTCTAGTGTAAATTTATGGGCCTATGTTTACTGGTTGAATGAAAAAAATAATTGAAAATCTGACCAGCTAATGTCCATTCATCGAATATTCAGTTCAGTGAATGTGTGAGACAGGAAAAGTAACTAGTTGGCCAATATTTCCCCATCTCACACACCACATTATTTCAATCCTACCCAGGTGGGGGCCTTCACTGCCCACATTCCCCTAAGTATATATAACAACTCAGAGACCACACTGTAGAGGGGAAAAGGGCATGGAAGTAGCTGGCCAACATAAGGAAATTTGCCCTTTTTCCCCATTGTAGTGCAATCTTGGAGTTGGTATGTATAATTAGGGAGGTGTATGGTGTGAAGCCCCCCACATTGGGGGGTGCATGGGCAAAGCCTCCCACCTGGGTGTGTTTGAAATACTCAGGATGTGAGATGGGGAAATGTTGGCCAGCTAGTTACTTTCTCCATCTCACACATTTGCTGAAGTTCAGTGAATGCACATTTCCTGGCTTATGTTCAATGGTCAGATGTTCAATGATTTTTTTCATTCAACCAGTAAACATAGACCCACATTTACAATTATTCTGCACTATCTCATGTGAATCCTCCTTCTATTCTGACCTTTCTGCTTCTACCCTATACATTGCAAATACAACTTCAGCCTTTTTTGTGACTGTCAGCACTCAATTTTCTGCAGCTGAAGGTATTTGAGTACATTAGGCTTCCAAGCATGCATTTCTTTTGTAGTTCAAGAGGAACTGACAGTCCCCTCCCCCCACACTTCTATAGAGGTGTTAAAACTGTCACTGCATTGAGAGACCCTTGCAGAATCAATTCCTCTTGGACTAGAAAAGAAAACCCTGAACAAAGGCATGTAATTGAGTTACTTTTCTGGCTGTAGCTGGATAACCTCTAAGTATAGTATAAAACAAGGTCTGAGACAAAGATAAATGAGGGTGATTAGAGACAGAAAAGAATCAGTCCTTTTACAGAAGGTAAAGAAGATAGCAGTGACTTACACAAATCCCATTATATGTCATTGGCATGGGAATTCACAGTTACTTCCTTATGTCCAGCATGAGTCATACAAAGCATTATGGGAAAGAGAGAGTGTTGTAGGAAAACAAGATCGCATTGATACATCAAGCCTCATTGGTAGCCATGTTGTTGAAACCAGGCTAAAATTACAAATAAAGCACTTTGATTGATTTTGAGGTGTTAAAATAGGTCAGGAAACAAAGATAGAGTAAAAAAAAAAAAATTCTTTTAGTTCTAGGGTGGAGTTTTCCTTTAAATATTTTTCTTGGCCAGGTTTTCCTGTAATAGTGAACAACTTAATTCCAGAGTTTACTTATATCTTACGGCTTCAGTTTTACTCAGTGTATGTTTTTTGTTCTTCCTCAACTTTTCTCTTTTATATATACTACTTAGTTCATTTGCTACCTCTCATTTGCCAGCTCCTCAACTTTGCAGGCATCTGTGCATCATTTGAAGACAAACAGAGGATGTGGGCCAATGTGGATGTTCCAAAGCTCATTTGTATGGTTAGTTATCATCCACTTAACTTCTATCTTTGGAGAAAATACCACAAAAAAGCTCATCCTTCCTTTCTTCTCTCCTTACTTCTTTCAAAAGCTATCTGGAATTCTTTTATTTCAGGAATTTAACATGCTTGACATCCATCTTCCTACAGTCCAGCATAAGTCACTTTGTTCTAATGGAAGGCATATCTGCAGCAACTTTGTTAAAATCACACGCCTGTTGCATGGCATTTACCATGCACTCATTATAGAAAGCTGGTTTGATGATATTTTTGGTCCACTTCAGGCAGCCGATATTCCTCCTGGGGCCTCCATTAACCAGTGCGCTAGAATGAGTAGGATCAGGGGTGAGGTTGCTATTTAACTCCAGCCTAAGGGTGCCTGGAAATGGCACTGAAGTGAGTAACTTCTTTGACTGTGTACTTCCCACAGCAGAAATTTGTAGGTTTTACCTCAACTGCCATCAACCTGGTTTTGTGAGGACATTCTAGTTTATCAGCTTCCTTATCAACTCAATACTTTGTTATAAGAACGTTGTTGTTCTTGTTTCTTTAACATTTGGATCAAAGATGAATCAGTGGTCATCAAAAGAGAATTTTGTATCGGCCAGGGCATTGGATTTGGCCAGCTTATTACCTCTACAGTACACACTGGACTTGCTATGACTTTGGGCATTGAAGACCTCTTCCTTGGAGGTGAAGCTGATCTCATAATCTGACTACTCCCATGTCTACTTTATCCTGAAAACACACTTTCATCTCATAGATCTATGCTGAACTGAGGGAATACAGTTCTACTAAACATATTACTAATAAACACTTTTCATCTATGCTGTTTCAGCTCCACACTGAGGATTGCAATGACAATCTTTATGTTTTAGTACAAGGCTATAATAAGTCCTTATCTTTGAATCTTGAAAGGCTAGCAAAAAGTTGTATCCTTCCTAGCTCTCTAAAGGAATCCGAGTCCTTACAAAGATCTGAACATATCTCTCAACATCTCGGTGCAATAATTCTGGACAAAGCTCATTATTTAGTGACTTTAATCCTCAATGATTTGACAGAAAAATGCAACTTTTCTGAGGAAGAGAATAAAAACATGAGGTAATAATCTGGATATTTTTCAAAATTCATGACAGTTGATAGGAATGGACTTGAAGGGGAAAACATGGAATATATGTGGAGGTGTATGCAAAGTGATACACTTTATTTGTGCAAACATGCACTGTACCAGACTGAGATCTCTCATAAGATGGGAGCATTTCTCTGTGCAGAAAGGTCTCATTTGCAGCTAATAGACTGATAGTGCACTTTTGGATGGTGGAGAGTTTGTGCAGTCCAACCTACATCACGACCTGATGAGATTTATTGCCACACTAATTTGAGGAGGCTTCTTGACTTTGTACTGATAACTTTGGCAATATCCAATCTGCATTTTTTTCCTCTTCCAGACACCACAGGCACTGTTCCAGTATCTAGCAGTCTTTGTTTCTGTTTTTCAAATGAAAAACAAAATAAAATACTTAGAAATAACTCACCCATATATAATTTAGAAAGGCATGCTTTAAAAAATAACAAATAAATACAGCTAAAAAAACAGGTTTGATTAACTGCTGTCTGGCTCTTCAGCACACAGTGATTTCCAAGAACATAAGTGTACATAAAATCTCAGAACTATTAATACCCTGCTAACACAATCAATTAAACAATATAATTAAATATTGGGCAATAGCTGCTTATCATGGTAACAGGAGTGAAGTTGGCTAAGCTTGTAAGGGTCCTCAGGCCATTAGCATAGTAACTTCCTAGGATCCTATTAGCTAATAAGTGCTTTGCAACTAAAATATAAATAGACATAAAGTATGACATTTCAAAATTAAATCAACTTGCTTCTTTAATAATACACTATGAAGGGATCCACCTTCTCATGTTCCAGTACTATATGTTCCAGAGCATAGGTTTTAAGTATACATATGTTAACTTCTTTGTTTTCAGATCTCTGTTATGTGACTAATTTCAAATGATTTTTAACCTTGTTTTGCCTAGTTTTATATTTCCTCTTTGTTTTATCGCTATATGTCTTGCTTTTTTTCTGTCCTTTTATATTTTTGTTCCACTCTCCGTAGTGTTGCATCAGCCCATTCATTCCCCAATGTTGAGTAACTTCCTTTAGATTTACCATGGTAAGATCCTGCACAGGGACCGTAATCCCAGCAGACATCGGAGACACTTGTGCTCTCTCTTGCATCCTAGCAAAGAAGACTATCTCTCAGTTACTGCCCTTACCACTCCGCTGGCAGTCTTGTGTACCCTGCATCACTGCTGTGCCAACACTCTCACCACATCCATGTATGTTTGCTCCTTCATGTGTAGGACAGGAACTACCATCACCATTTTGGGCAGTCACAGTGCACATCCCTTCAGGGCTTGTGAGACCTTCAGCCAACAAAACCAAAGTGGTAGGCGTAGCTAACAGGAAACCACCTTCCCTCCATCATTGAATAGGCTCTGTTTATACTCCTTGCCAGCATCAACAGTCACCTGAACTGTAAATTGAAATGCCAGGTTACCTTGGTGAAAGTCAGGGATTTAGCCCTCTGCCATTGGCCTGGCCTATCTATGTATGTCTTATTACACAAACAAATAGTCACACAAGTATAATGGTCCCTACATGTAAAATTAACACCATCTGTAAAGCCAACATTATTAACTATAAGTTTCCAAATGTTAGAATTTCCACATGGAGACATTCTCTGTGGGAGATACATATTTGTAAATTATGCTACATATTGTTTGCAATAACTCTGCACCACCATATCACTTACATTTCTACTAATTTTAACTGGAACACACAAACTGGACTTATTATTAGTAGTAAAGAATAATGGATCATTTCAAACATGTTCCAACAGTTCTTTGCTATGCAAGTAATCATGAATGAGAAAATATTAAATATTAAACTAGCAAAATATATACTTTTCTGCCATTGGTGGTGTAATGTGCAATGGTGGCCCAAGAAAACCACGTTTGAATAACATCTTGGTCACCTGACAGTGCAGGAAGAAAGGATGGGGATGCCTGTCCTGAAGGGATATGAGGCTGTTCAACCTTGGGCCATACTCATGAAATTTGATTTCTATGGTGGACATCAGTATATTCCAAGTCTCTCAAGGTCATTTGCTAGCTTTTCATATGCTTAGCATATTTAACAAATAAATGTATGCACAGTAATAGTTTTGTTTTTGCTGTAGTTAATGTACAATATTTGTAATTCCTGTCAAGGCTACTTTGTACTTTTAAATGCTGTGCAGTTTGTCTTTTGATCCTCATTCAGTTATTGTCAAGTCATGTTTATTTTTTTACTGTTTTACTTAATATTGTTGAATCTAAATGTAACTTTAATTCTAGTTTTCTGTAATCCTAAGTCATCGTTGAAAATTTTTTTTTTCCATTTCGCTTACCCGGTTATGAAATTACAATAAATAAATAAATGAATTAACATCCATACTGAGCTGCCTAGCGCTGCTTGGGAAATCCTGTTGACATCAGTCCCTTGCATAAATGAGGGGCAGTTCAAAGCTGACAATCATTCTACAACCCACCCTTTAGGTATTACTGGGTATGCATGTGGGTGGCTAGAAAGGGTCTATACTATAACATTGAAGTCTAAAAACATTGAATGTTATAATACCGACCCCATTCAATCAAAACACCAGAAAACCGAACAGTCAGAATAGCGATTTTATTTCCCAGGGAAAAAATTTGCTGTTCTGACAAACATACACACAACTCAAGCACACCAAACTAAATAATCTACACACTTACACTTCATGAAACCCTACACTAAACCAGACATACACCACTAGCTACCCACTTACCTTAACCCAACCTTAAGGTCCCTAACTATCGCACACTCACCTAACCCGCGCCCTAACCCTAACTCACTTAACCCGGCCCTAACCCTACAGTCTGTCACTATTGCACACTCACCTGCGCCCTAACCTTAACTCACTTAACCTGCCCCTAACCCTAAAGTCTGTCACTACCGCACACTCACCTCACCCGCGCCCTAACCCTAAAGTCCCTAACCACCACGCACTCACCTTACCCCAGTCTGTTCGTTCACTTACCTTGACCTGGTCCGTAACCATCACACCACATTTACCTGAACCTAAGCCGCAACCTCCGTTCGCTCACTTCCCTAAACCCGGTCCGTAACCATCGCACTACGGTGCTGTAAATAGCGAAGCCACGGAACAGACCACCAAATCTTACCTGAGGTAAAATTTCAATGTTCCGAGGCTTTGCTGTTGTCAGCTTTCACTCTAAAGGGTTTGATATTATAACATTCGAAGTTTTAAAACTTCAGTGTTATAATATAGACCCAGCTAGAAAAGCATTCCTTCAGCAGTAGTACAATACTGCTTCACAATTCCTTGAGCTCTTCACTGGGTTCAGTACATAGTTGAAGGAAGTTCAGGGAAGGTAATAGGGATCAGTAGACCTAGCAGTTAAGCACACACACAAAAAGCAGCTGATGGCCAGTATTGGGAAAGACAAAGCAACCTCAAAGCGTATCTTTTGATTATTTTTAATAAAATGTAACTATTATTTGTGTGTAACTAATATCTGTTCTAGTCAATACTTTCTCTATTTTCAGCTGACATAATTGAAAATAAACAGCAGTCAATTTTAATTATAGCCTTTAGATATAGATAAGGTTATCATAGATTTAGACTATTATGTTCATAGTGACATTTGTTACTTGGAAAGTATTATCATCAAATTCTTTATTTATGTAAATTATTAAGAACTTTAGATCCAGTATGGAACAGTTTCAAGTCTAAAAAGGAAATGTCAGTTAGACATGCTATGGTGGTAAAATTAACACCAAAAGAATCATATTTAATATCGCATATGAATAGAAATTACTTTTACACATTAATATCAAATCATCTATCTAATTATAGTAACATGCAGTATTATTCTGTGAAACTTACACAAATAAATTTAAAACTTCATAAAATAACTGATAAACAAATTAGCATAACTGGGTGCAACTGGAGTTCCCACTGTACTTTCCTGGTTTTATAAATAACAACCATCAAATATATTTCAATTTTATCTAATAAACAAAACTCAGTAAGTTCTAATTTATTTATTTATTGACATTTGTTTACTGGGAAAGTCCGACTGGGGAATACATGCTCATTTTTAGCTGAGGCCCAGGAAGAAAGGGTACAGAGAGTTAGATAACATCTAATAAAACAGTAGTAAAATATATATATATACATATATATATATATATATATATATATATATATATATATATATATATACATATATACACACAATTTGGTAGTGAAATAAATACATAGGCTACAATAAAGCAGGAGGAAACACCAGTGATCTAATAATAAAAATAAATAAAAATGACAATTAGATATGACAATCAAAATATGCAAAAGTACTAGAATTATAATCTATTATGCTAGGAAATATATATATATATATATATATATATATATATATATATATATATATATATATATATAGATAGATATATATATATATATATATATATTATATATATATATATATATATATAAAGATATGTTATCTTAAAGAATGGGGAGAGGGCATGTGTTGAAAGGTACAGATAGACAGTATGATGAGCAGTTAGTATGAATTTGAAGTATTTGTTGATGTAGATCACAAAGGTGAGGTGCATGATTTTTAGATTTTAATCAGTTTTTGTCTTGAGAGAGCAGATGGTGACTTAAGAGATAGTGATGAAGTACTCAGGAGATAAAAGAGCAGGGATAGGGGTTATATAGTATTTTATGGCTTAGAAGAAGTTGTGTATGGACTAGTTCATGTGATAGTCATATTCAACTGATATCACTTAATTTAAAGCAATGATGAGCTTTATGTGGCAGCTTAGCTGCTGATTTATCTATCTCATTATAGCATTACTCAAGTTGTGATTTAAAACAGATCTGGACTTCACTATTACCCACTGGAGAAACATGAAGCAGTCAAGATGTTCATAGGTTCATAGGTTGGTACTAGGCTATCAGCCCTAGGGCCTATACAAGCCTAGCCATAACAATTCCCTGGCTATTTCTTCCCACAGTATTTACTTTCCTGGACCCCTGTCTAGCAGGGTGACTGACATGATCCCAAGGGTTCATTTCCTATCTCCCATCCAATTATCAAGGTTCCTTTTGAAGAGGGCCAAAGAGGTGCTCTGCTTGACATGTATGGGCAATCTATTCCAGAGTCTGGGGATTCTCTGGGTCAGGAACCTATCCTTCCAGCATGTTTTGTTCATTGTGATGACAAGGCTTAGATCCCTGGAGCATGTGTCTCTGAGGGAATTTGAATTTCTTTAAGTTTAGCATGTCCAACAGCTCTGGGTTTGACATGGCCTTGTATGTTAAGCAGAGATTGCCTATGAGTAGACGATATGCGACAGAGTATAAGTGAAGTTTTTTTAGATGGTCAGCATAGGGCATCTGCTTTAGGCCTGCTATTATTTTAGTGAAGTATTTCTGTGGCCTTTTCAGTTGTTGCAGATGTCTTGAGAGGTACATACCAAACAGGGCATTGTATTCTATCATGCATCTAATGAGGGATGAGTACAGTGGGACAATGGCCTCCTTTTTTCTGGATGAAAAGCCCTTAGTGATGAGGTATGCCACATAGAAGGATTTCCTGACTGTTGTGGTGATGTGGTTATTGAAGGTGAGACCACTGTCCACCTGTGTTCCTAAGTTTCTTATCACACTTTCGGTGTTTAGTGTATTGCCACCTATGTGGTAATTCATGGGTACATGTTTTTTCCCCAAAGGGGATAGCTATACATTTCTTGGCATTGAGCTTGAGCCCAGGGCTCTGGCACCAAGCATCTGTTTCTGTAAGGCCCTTTTATAGAATATCTACATCATTTGGGGATTCAGTAATGGCTCCCAGGTTTCAGTCATCTGTGAACTTTGTTAGCCAGAGTCCCTTAGTGTTGACCTATACTTTAGAGAAGTAGATGCCAAATAACAGCAGTCCCAGGACTGAACCATAAGGTACTCCACTTGTCACTTGTCTGGAGCTGGATTTAGAGTTGGCTACTTTTACAGTGTGGGTTCTGTCAGTAAGTCAGTAAGTCAGTAAGTCAGTTGGCAACCCATCGAGTGACATAGGGATTAATGTCCAGCTTAGTAAGTTTATCTATGATTCCAGAGTGGGGGATGGTGCTGAAGGCCTTGACGAGATCCAGATAGGCTGTGTGGACCACCTTACCCTTGTCCACAGCTCTGGAGACTGATTCGAAGAAGTCAATCATGTTCAGGAGGCAAGATCAGCCCTTCACGAACCCAAACTTCATGGGGCCCAGTGTTTGAAGGTTGCCAATGTCTTTGTTTATAAGTTCCATGATAATACATTCCATGGCCTTGCAGATCAGGCTAATCAGACTGATGGGGCAGTAGTTCCCGGGATCTAAAGTGGATTCCCCCTTGTGGAGTGGGATAACTGTAGCTGTGCACCATTCAGTGGGCATGATGCCTGAGGCGAGGCTATGATTAAACATGACACCTAAGTTAAGTGCCAGTTCATTTTGTAGTTCATGTAGTACACAGCCTTGGATGTCATCTGGTCCCATGGATGCTGTATTCTTAGCTTTGGAGAGTGCATTTTTTTATCTGTGTGGTCGTTATTAGTGGAATTTGGCAATCTTTTGGTATTGAGATGGGCCATTTAGGGGGTGAGAGGAGGATGAAGTTTGCACTGAATCAATCTGCCAGGATAATGGCAATATCAGTATATTTAATGCCATTCTGCTGCTCAGAGCAGATCTGAGCATTGCCATTTAGATTCTTGACATAACTATAGCATGCCTTGTGGATGTTTTTGGAATCTTTGGCAATTTTATTTTTGTAACTAGCTTTGGAGGATTTTATGAGGGATCTCATCTTCTTACTGCGGTTGGTAAGGGAGTTTTTGCATCCTGGAATTTTCCTCTTTTCTGCAACAGTTTCTTCCTTTTGTTGTGAAGTTTGTTTATGGCAAGGGACCTCCAGATCGGCTTCCTTTTTTTGGAGGAGAGCTTCTTGGTTCTATTGGGGATGGCACAATTCATGCACGAGTGGATGTGCTCATACAGTACCTTAGTGTAGTATTCAGCAGTCAAACTTTCAGTTCCCATCTGCATGGGTGTCATGAAGTTTGTCACTTCTGACTTGAGTAGCATGAAGTTGGCTTTGGAGAAGTTTTTTACGGAGATTTCCTTACTGGGGGGGATGTGGATGTCAAGGGTGATTAGCTTATGGTCAGACTGGACCAACAAGGGAGTGACCATAGGTGTGGAGCATTGATTTCCCATGTTGGTAATGACGATTTCTAGGATATTGGAGCCCCTGGTGGGACTAAGGTTTAGTTGATCCAGGACGTTGGAATTTATGAGTTCCAAGAACCGTTGGGCAAAGGTATTGGTACACGAGTAGTTTTACCAGTTAATGTCAGGGTTGTTAAAATCACCCAGTATTAAGGTGTTTGGTTGTATCTTCATATTTTACAGTATGTTTAAAAAGATGTAGTGAGAATCTTGTGGCGTGGGGGGGGGGGGGGTCTGTAGCAAGCTACAATTTGGATTGCAGTCTTACCTAGTGTTAGTTGCACCTGGAGAATTTCAGATGCATTGTGTTGGGCAACTAGCCTGGTGTTGTGAATATCCTTGGTGAATATGGACACTCCTCCACCTTTACTGTTTCGGTCCTGGTTTGGTGGCCGAAAAGTGTGGTAAGAGTTGTAGCCTGGTATTGCAGGGCTGCTTTTTGGAGCCTTGAACCAGGTCTCAGTTACTGCACAGATATCGATGTTCTCCATTTTTAGGAGTGCCTCGAGAGAGAGTGCATTTTGAGGTTTAGACTTCTAGCATTGAGTAGCATTACCTTCAGATTTTGCATGCTTGATCCAACTAGATGTTCAATGTTGATTATAAAATGTTTATGAATATATTTGCTGATAGATTGAAGACAATCATTCCCGGCATTATAGATATAGATCAGACAGGCTTCATTGTAAATAGAAATACTTTTGATAATATAAGAAGAACTTTAACATTAATAGATTTTGCAAATAGGAAAAAGAAAGATTTAACACTTATTAGTCTTGATATAAGTTCAGCATTTGATTCAGTAAGTTGGGACTATCTGTTTACCTTAATGAAGTGCACAAACTTCTCGGATGCATTTGTAAATCTAATTGAACATTTATACAAAGGGTAGGAACATATGTTTCACAAAAAATACCCATTCTTAAAGGTACAAAACAAGGATGTCCACTTTCTCCACTATTATTCACTTTAGTAATGGAGCCTTGGGCTAATTTGATCAGAAACAGTACTGACATAGGGGGTTTTGAAATAGATGAAAATACAACATCCAAAATTCAACTTTTTGCAGATGATGTTCTAATTACATCAGCAGGATCTAATTCTTCTATACAGTCTCTATTTGATAACATGATGAATTTTAAAAGTATTTCTGGTTTAATATTCAATGAAGAGAAAACTAAAATACTACCTATATATAAAAATATTCTCAATAGTGATTTTACTAAATATGTACCCAATTCAGGTCAGATAACTTATTTAGGTATAATACTATCTAAAGATATTAAATCTATTATATATAATAATTATAATACCTGTTTTCTTAATATACAAAATCTTTTTAATACCTGGAATAATATGTTTTTACTATGGAGGAGAGACTTACAATTATTAAAATGATAATATTCCCAAGATTTTATACTTAATACAATCAATAATACATCCACCTACAAAAATAATTATCAAGAAACTGAACACACTAATGTTAAATTTCTTATGGGCACCTAATAGACCTAGGATTGCATTAAAGAAACATACTAATAGCTGGTCTCAAGGGGGTATTTCTTTTCCAGACTTTAATTTATATACTATCTATTCTATTGTAAAAGTTACTTTATTAATAGATCAGTCATATGTCACAAAATGGAAAGATTATTGGGAGCTAATTAGTATACACTTCATGAAAATCTCCTTAACACATAAAAATATGATTGTAAATAACTCCATGGTATGGTTACTAAAGGAATTTTGTACTTCACCTATTACACCTAAACATATGGTTTGTTACCCATTAAATATTATTATTAGTTATCGTAACTTTATATTCATGCACCCTAAGTATAGGGAATGGAATTTTATTGTATTTCCTATAATGTGTACTCAGGGTATGCTTTTGTCATCTACTTCTGAAGGAACTCATTTAGCTATAGATAATGATCTAAAGTACTGGTATCAGTTGATATCTGATAATAAAGTTAAAAATCTAGATTTCTTAAAACAAGAATTTGATCTAAGAGAAACTTGCTGGTTAGAGGTTCAGACCTTAAGACAACATCTCATTAATAAAATAGATTTAATGTCTATAACTGTTAAAGAATCTATTCCAACACTGATTGATTACTTGATATTAAATTTACAACATAAAGTTTCTGATAAAGGTAAACTTTCATACATACATAAAGTTATCAGACAAGAAACTTTTTACAGTGTAGATTCATACTGGAATTATTTCACTTCTATTAATGGGGACCCACCAAATCAACAAGATAAACAATATATATTGAATCTGCTTATAGAACTACGTCTTCCATTGTCTGGAGACTTTATACATGGCCATTTTACATAGATCTTTTATACACCTTTGATGATGAATAAAATAAATAATAAAGATAATCTATGTAAGAGATGTAATGTAGAAATTAATGCTGACTGGGCTCATATGTTTTATGACTGTATAAAATTGAAAGAATACTGGAAGTCAATTAATGAATTTTTGCAGGCTCTTTTTACAGATAATTTCATTATTTCTAAATCTCTTATATTATTCAACACACCTGTACCTCAAAGTGTTAAAAGGTTAAGCTTCCCTTGTTATGGTCTATTCTAGCAGTGGCTAGGAAAATAATAACTAGAAATTGGATTTCAGATACACCTCCTTCGTTCAATGAATTTAAAAATGTTGTGAATATAGTGTGCCATATGGAAATAAACACAATTAGGACTAGAACAAACAGAAAAACATCTTATTTTATTGTATGGGATAATTTACAAAATTTGTTAAAAAAATTTTAATTTCAATAGCATGGTATTTTAGTTTAATTAATTGATCTGATTGTAGTGGATGTCTTTGTAAATACTTTAGTTGTTTTGTTGAATATTATAATAATACCTATTTTTAATTACTTGTATAAAATTGTTATGATATTTCTCTTATATGTTAAAACAATAAACTTGTTTTGAAAAAAAAAAGATTTTGCATGCTTGTACCTGTTACTGTGGTGGTTTTGTCCTTTGAACTTTGCCTAAAAAAGGCACTATATGGGTGGCAGATGCCTTAGCCAGTAACCTGAATCCCAGGGGCAACAGGTGCAGACCATCCCTTGCAAAGCATCATGGGCTGTCGATCATATCGTCCCAGGCAGACAGGTACTGGATCTCCTTTGAATAACACCAGAAGCTTAGCCAATTGTTCAAATATAAAAAAAATGGAATTGTGTGGTTGTAACATATAACAATCACACACAAAGCAAGGTTTTATCCAAAAGAAAGAGAGTAACAATAGCAAAAATCTTGTTTGTGCCAAAACAAAAATGCAACTTTTGTCCCCCACACCCAAACAATAGGTAAATGTCCGCAAACAAGGCAAATGGAGAATCACAATTAATGTCATGTTTAGCTGTGCTTATTTTGTTTGTGCAGCACTTAGCAGTGCACAAACCTGGACTAGCAGCTCAAACAGGAAGCAGACAAAACACCTGCAGACAGGGCATAGACAGTGTACATTTCAAAAATTATACATTGTTGCAATTTTTGCTTTCAATCGCCCAGCAGCACTAAGCAATATTGCACGGCAGTCAGCAAGCTTCCCCAACACCTGCACCCATTGTCTGCAGACAGGATCCAGACAGTCAAGAATTTAAAATGGATACATTTTATTATTTCTGTTGGACACAGTGCAAACACACTAAGTGGCAATGAGTGGCAGATAACATACAGAACTTAAGACCTAACTATTCCTGTAGCAACAGGTGTAAGTATAGGGCTGTAATGCCAGTGGTCCTGGGTTCTAATAGAGGAAGTATAATATATTTTTACAGTTGTGACAGTCCAGTCTAAAGTTACGTCACCTCAGTTTGGCAGGGCTGCACAGAGTTTGATGAACTTAGCTAGAGATCTGGAGTGAATCTAAACTAAATCAAAGGCATCCACTGTTTTCAACAAAAAATAACTATATTTTAAGGTTGCATTGCACTTTTGAACTGTATTTTGCTTAACTGCTTCTTCATTTCTGCTGTTTTTTGCTGTTGTGACTGTTTTATTCTGCATTTTAAATTTTTAAGACTTCTGTATTTCTTCACATAGGCTAGATTCAGACTTGCTGAATCTAGACTGTTTGCTTTGACTGAAACACTAAAACTAGCCTTCAGTGTTTTACATAGCAGAGCCTCCCCTGCACCTTCATGGCAGAAGCATGTGGCTCAAAACCCATCTGAGTTGGGATTAATGGGAAAAAGGCTCAGTCTTGGGCTTTCTCATTGTTTAGCTTTCTTTTGTTTAGCCTTACTTATATTTATGACCCATGTTTGTGTGGGTTTGTGCATAATGCAGCTGTGTTTAGCATTGCTGTGTATAGACAGAATTTTCTCTAGATATTTTCTAAATGCTGTGCAATGGTGCGGCGGTAGCATTATCGCCTCCTAGTAAGTTCTCCGGTTTGATTTTTGGCTGGGGTGCTTTCTGTGTGGAGTCTGCATGTCCTCCCTGTGTTTGTGTGGGTTTCATCTGGGTGCTCCAGTTTCTTCCCACATTATAAAGACATGCATCTGGAGCATTTCTCCCTGGGCCTCCACTGAAAATTGGCTTCATTTCAAGTCGGACTTTCCTAGTTAACAAATGTTAAATAAAAATAAAGAAAGAAACCTCCATAGCTCCACTGCCTCATTATGCACAACACACAGTTGTGCATTGCTGCCCTGCAATCAATTCAGTTACATATTACTAGGTGTTGACCTAGCCTTCCACAGAATAGACACTTCTGTTTTTCTTACACCAAACCCTGATCCCTATAGCCCATCCTCGCTAGTTACTATAATATATACCTGCCATAATGGACGGACTGTTTCCCACCATTTCTCCAGCCAGCCTGTTTGCCATAGGCATCCTGAGGTAATGTAGCAATTGCCTCATGTATAGTGACAACCACCTGCTCCTAAAGCAAACAAATACAGTATGTGAGAGATGGAACTATACGATTAAATTAGAATCAGTCCTCTCAGACAACAATAAACAAGACATCCAACAGGTTGTCAGCACATACACCTCTCCTCTCACACAACATATGCAGAGGTACTCACTAAGAGCCTACCTAAAGACTAGAGACCTCCCAAGTGCAAACTACACACACACACTGATACACGAACAGAATCCACCATTACACATAACAATACACATATAGGTATCTCAACAATTGAGCTCCTGAGGAACAACACCTCAAAACTTAATGTTCTGGTCATAGGCAACTCGCACGCAGATGTCCCTCTCTCCATGCTGAACAAGGAGAAGGTCACTGTCAGTTGCCTGCTAGGTGCCAGGATCCATGAAATCACACACACACTCAAGTCACTCAGCAATAGTTACCATTATGACTCTATCATAGTACATGTTGGAGTGAATGACTTAAGTTATACCTCCCTGGGATATATGGAAAGAGAGAGATGAACTCTCAGATTATGTGTCCCAGGCAGTTGTGTCTCTAGAGCAAGATTCTACCTTCACCTAAGATGATGCCACAATACAGACAAAAAATGACTGAGTTCAATAATTGGCCTAGCTTCTGGTGCCACTCCAGGGGGATCCAATATCTGTCAGCCGGGGAAGACATGGGCAACAGTCTGTGCTGCTTTCTCGGAGAAGGCCTTCACCTATCTCCTCAAGGCTTTCAGATACTGACAAAGATGCTTGCCTCCCCTGTAGTGCCTTTTTTGGCAATGTCCAAACAACAAAACTTCCAATGTAAAGAAACCCACTAAAGACAAACTCAAAGTCATGCTACTTAATGCTAGGACCTTAAACAGTAAACTGCATGCCCTGGAAGCATTCCTCACTGTGGAAGATGCTGATGTCTGTGCAGTTAATGAGACTTGGTTCAAGGCTGCACAGAGGACCCCAGCCATGCAAGGCTACAATGTCTTTCACACTTTCAGACCTCAAAGCTGGTGTGAAAGAACCAAAGGTGGAGTTGTAGCCATCCTCATTAAATCCAAATACACCCTGAGACTGATGAAACAGTACAACTCTCTTGAGTTACTCCAGGTCCAAATAACTATAGGTAAAATATTCTTCTATATCACTGCTAGTTACAGGCCCCCCAACATGAACCAGGAGAAGCACACTGCCTACCTGGACTTGCTAGAGACAGTCGGTATACAGCCAAACAACTTGGTCATGTGAGATTTCAACTATCCTTCCATTGATTGGGTTACTTAGATAAGCACAAACATGACTGCTATGAGGTTCCTGGACTTTGTTAATTCAAATGCCCTGGAACAGTTGATCCACACTCCTACAAGGTAATCAAATGTCCTGTACCTTGTGCTCACCAACATGGGGTGGCAGTCACTGCACTAACCCCTGCGTGTTACCCTCCCTGTTAAGCTCAGACCATAAATCTGTCTCAATTCAAGAAAAGATCAAACATGACATCCCCACAGGAGTAAACAAAAAGCTGAAACATTTCTCCAAAGCAAACTATTGCTACTGAGTTATGGTATAAAAAGTTTCAAAGCACCTGCCAACATAGGCAACAAAGACTTGCAGAGGAGTACACAAATGCTGTATATAGCCACTTAAATGCATTGACTCAGCTGTACCTAATAGTAGCAAAACTAGGTCCTCCCAATCAATAAAGGCACCTTGGTGGAATGTAAGTACAAATAAGTTATACAACAAAAGAAAGAAAGTGAAATTGAAGAACATGTAGGAACTTACTCAACAGAGAAAGAATACCTTCCACAGCTTAAACAAGCACATCAGCTATCTTGTAAAGTCCTCTAAGGCTAGTTATGAGACAAAATTCACATCTCTAGCTAAACAGAATCATAAAGCATTCTTTAGCTGCATCCAAAACCTAAAAGGGAATGCCCAGTTGTGTGCCAAACTTATAATAGACGGTACCACTCACACTGAACTTGAGGAAATTGCCAACCTGCTAGTCAACAGATTTAGCAATAACTTCCTCACCCTATCCCCATCAGACATACCCCAAAGCATTTCTGACACCAGTCCTCTACTGAATATCTCCAAAGAACAGGTCATACAAGTGCTCTCCAAGGCCAAAAACATGCCCTCTATGGCATCAGATAACATCCAGGCTGCTTAAACAGTCTAAAACAAGACTTAGTGGAACTGCTTAGCACTCTCTTTAACCATAGCCTGAGCATTAGCTTTTTTCTGGAAGAGTGAAGAACAACAACAGTAATCTCTTTGCACAAATGGATCCATCAACTGAGCCTAGGAACTATCGACCCATAAGCCTGGCCAGCCTTATCTGCAAGACAATGGAAATAATCATCATGGCCCTTATACACAAAGACATAGGCCACCTTCAACCCACTTTGTTTTGTCAAGGGTTGATCTTGCTTTTTAAACCCAGAGGACTTCTTTGAGAATGTCACCAAAGCCCTAGATGAGGGAAAAGCAGTACATACCAGCTATGTCAATTTAGCCAAGATCTTTGACAGAATTCCCCACTCAGGTATCATTGAGAAACTCTCCCAGCTGGGTATGAACCCATACATCACTAGATAGGTAGCCAATTGGCTCACTAACAGAATGCACACTTTCAAAATTGGGGACTCTACCTCCACCAGTAGACCAGTTACAAGTGGGGTACCACAAGAATCCATGCTGGGCCCTCTACTGTTTGGAGTTTACTTCTCTGAAGTCCAGCTGAAGGATGATGTTCTGTGGCTTACCAAGTTTGCTGATGACTGTAAACTGGGTGCAATCACAGAATCCCCCAATAATGTTAACATATTACAAAAGGGGTTGGTGCAGACAAATGATTGGTTTCAAAGTTACATACTAAAACTCAACCCCCAAAATGCCTTATTATCCCCTTTGGCAAAGAAGTAGCCCCTGCTAAGTATGATATAGGTAACACCTCTCTAAGCTCTAACTCAGTGGTGTGAGATTTGAGAAAACAAGTTAATAGCAATCCAAACTTCAATCACCATATATCCATAATGGTAAGAAAAGCATTCTGCACTGAAAATCTCAGAAATAAAGGCATCACATCCAAATACTAGGTAGGTTATAATTGTACTGTACTCACCCCTTATCAGACCACTAATTGAGTATAATGCTGCCTTCTGCATGTACTTCACAAGATACCTGCAACAAATGGAGAAACCACAGAGGTTTCTAACCAAGAGAATCCATCCAGTGCTTCCAAAACATGACATACATGAAAAGACTAAAAGTCCTTTCACTACTTTGTATCATGCAGGCTGCTGAGAGGTAATCTCTGCCTGGCCTGCAGAGCAGTCTCTGACCCTGCCCTAATGGAAATGCTGTACATCTGCAAATCAAATGGGATAACAGTAACTTACTTGAGGGATCTCAACCTACCCTGCGACATTAACAGAACATGCTAAAGAGACATATATATCTCCCAGAGATTGTGTTCCTCTTGAATAAGCTCCTACCCTATGTGAAGCAGAGGTCCTCAATGACCCTATTTCAGTGCACCCTTGACAACTGGATGGGTGACTGTAAATTCACCTCGGGAGTGGCACCTATGCCAATCTTGGACAGTGACAGTCAGTGCTGATCATAGAATCACTCTGCTAACAATGACCATTTAACTATGGTCGATAAGGACACTCATGTTTTTATATGGCTAGGCTTGTAAAGGCTCTTGGGCCATTAGTCTAATAATTTCTTATGAACATATAACAGTGACAAATGCAGACACCCCTCAAACTAATGTTAAGTGTCAGATTAACCTTCCAATTTCAAAAATTGCTTTCCTCCCTGTTTAGCACTGTTGATCTTTGCTTAATATCATGCAAATGTAGTTGGCATCATTGCTTGGGTTTGCACACTACCAGTAAGTGTGATAACAGGAATTCATATGGAAACCATCATTTGCCTTTGCTCTACTTTTGGGATTAGGCATGTCTAGCATTATAGGGGAAGGTGACCAATTTAGGGTGCAGAGATGGGGTGTTTAGGAGTCCAGGATATTTAATGGACTTTTGGTAAAGCACCACAGTCAAAGGCTTCTGCAGGAGGACTGTTCTGATTCTCAGTACAAGTCTGAGGCTTGGAATAGTATGACCAAGGCTGTATCCAGTGCAACTGGCATCCAACACACTGGAGAACAGTGTAGGCACCATTTCAGTGACCTATAAAGGTGCAATACGGATACACTCAACCAATAGCTGGATGAGTTTCAAACCAACAACATCCCAGAGTTGTGTAAGTATGCTAATAAAGAAAATTTATAATAAATAGTAAGCTAAATATAGGCAAGCCTGGTATGCATAATGCTCTTCTAGTCTAGTCTTGTCTTTTCTTTTCTTTTCTTTTCACAGCTAATCCTAAAATTGAGGTGAATTGGCAGGCTCATGTTGATCATTTGAAGAGATTGAGGGAAGCAAGTGGTATGTATGCAGCACAAGAGAAGTATTATTGTAGTTTTAAAAGATAAAGACAGATTTGTTTTTGTTTTATATACTGTGGTAGCAAAGTGAGCCTGCATATCCTAACTGTAAAAGCCAGCATGCATGCATAAGTCTGTAGCACAAACTAACTTTAGGATTCAAATGTAAGACTGTATTCAGAAGTTGTGGGTTCAAATACTATCAGTAACAACTATACAATACTGCAACTCTTTAATAATATTATTTAAATTAAAATCTATACAAGTGACATTAATGCCCTCCTGTTAACTGTAATCTGTATAACTGGACCAAGCATATGTGCAATATGTGCACATTGCAAGGATTACTTTGAGCAGTCTAGAATTATAGCTTGCAGTTGTTAGGATGTATACTTTAATATAATAGTTCAGATAAAATAGTTGTATAATTGTGATAATGCACTGTATGTCACATATGATGCTACTAATTTTATATTGTGCCCTCATGTAGCACTTTCCCAGAAGCTGATGCTGTGGTACCCTCTAGGAGTACTAGTGGAGGTGGGGATTTCATCACCTGCCAGGAGATGCCAGGGTTGATGTGCAGGGTCATGCATAGCACCACTGGTGTACTCCTACACTGGATGGAGAGACTGCTGTCCCTCGTGTTCCATAGGAGGAGAAGATGTCAAGCATGTCAGCTGTCAGTGGAGTAAGAGGACAGTAATGACAGCCCTACGAGTGAGTACTAGATTCTGCTGTCTCCATGTCTGACAGGCATGAGCTTCTGTTGTTCCTTGCTTCATTCCAATCATGGTGTCCCTCAACATTTTGTGTCCCTCACTGTCCCTGTGTCTTGTCTTGTTTGTCCTGTTTGTTTGCATTTGCTTTCTGACCTATCCAACTTACCTGACCGAGAAATATCAATTTCCCTTAGCCAGTATTCCTCTCTTACTGAAGTTAAAAAGATATCATCCCATACATAGCTGTATATTTTGCACATGTATCTTCTTGACACACTTGACATGCCTGATTCAGTCCAATTGGCTATACAACAGAATTACATTGATGTTACCCCTTTTGGTGGTGGTGACAGTCCAAATTCAGTTAATAATCTGTACATATTTTCAGTTTACACTGTAAAATAAATGGATAGTTATGGTTCCTTCTTACCTCCCTCCTACACATTCCTATATTGCTTTCCCTTTGTTCTTGCTCCTGCTTACCCCACATTTCACTATTTTCCTATCTACCCCATTGTGACACATGTAATCTGGTCAAAAAATAGAATTACACACAACACACATAAGTACCAAAAAAAACAGTGGAGCCCATCATGCACCAATGTCATGTAATGGTGAACGTGTCTTCTGTGGTGTGGTTACCTCCTGCAATGCCACTTAAACACACTGCACTAAGTCAAGCTGCAGTAATGCACAATGAAGATAGAGTAAAGTAAAATTAAATTGCTTTATCACTACTTATTTAAAAGTATTGCATACACCTGGATTCAAACCCTATATCATCTGGTCTCAAAAAGGAATGCATCAATGCATTTATACCTGTTACCACAGAGTCAACTAAGCACCAGGTGTGTTTCATACACTCAGTAATAACTCTCCTAAGTTTAGCAATGACCCTTGCATTTGTGCACTGCTTAACTATGCACAAACAGAGAAAACAGTAGATATGCATATCTCGCATGCACAAACACTTTGCTAGCCATTGTGCAAACTTGCTACTTGCCATTGCACTATGCAAAGTAACTAATAGCATGTATTAGTAATATTTGCTATGCATTTTGTCTTCATGTCATAAAACTACATGTAGAAACTTAACAAAATGAGGCCCTATCTATGAATATGTCACATATTTACAGTGCAGCTATGTGTTACCTCCCCCATGCTGTGCAACCCTGGTCTCTCAGTCCTTGTTGACAAATATATCAACTATACTACATAAATTAATAACAAATGTGGGATATACCATGCACATCTTTAGAATGACAATATGCATAAAGATTTTCAAATACTTATAGTAATGTGGACACCTGATTGCATATAGTTTGTAAAGCTGTCTCCTAAACTATACTTGCACATTGAAATGCAACAACCACATAATACTCATTACACACTCATCAGTCTGGTAACATGCAGAACTTGAAGCATCTTGACAGTGGAACATGCCTATACATCCATTTCATGCCCACCTCTCAACGTCTTCTCTGCAACATCCAGTGATAATGTAATCCATCATAAGTTGTCCTGCAACCTTGTAATGTCAGACTTCTGCTGTGGTGCTTGTTTAAAGTTCTGTGTTTTCTCATATGTGTAGATAAGTAGGGATTCTGTTCTCACTGCAGTCAACTGGGAGGTGTGTGTGTGTGTGTGTGTGTGTGTGTGTGTGTGTGTGTGTGTGTGTGTGTGTGTGTGTGTGTGTGTGTGTGTGTGTGTGTGTGTGTGTGTGTGTGTGTGTGTATCTAGCCAGAAGAGCATAAGTGTGTATCTGACAGTTACCTCTCCAGTCCATTGGATTGACAATATTTTGACACTTGCACATGCCTTCACATAAATTTGATGCAGGCCTCCCAACATCTTCTCTGCAATATCCAGTGCTGATATCATCCACCATAGATTGTCCTGTAACCTTGTAAAAGTCAGACTAGTGGTATGGTGTTTGCGTAAAGTACTGTGTTCTCAAGTCTGATGAGCTGGAGTGCCTGCCTTAAATACATATTTCTTTAGCTGGTGTACTTAGATAGGTAGGGGGCCTGTTCTCACTGCAGTGAACTGGAGTGTGTGTATGTTTGTTCACGTGCTTGACATTAGAGAGGGAGAGCATTTTACACCTGCATGTGGGGCACTTCTATTACCATTTACTCCTCAACATGCACTGCTGATATCATCAGCTATAACTGATTTGCTGATGTGCAGTATTGAACAAAAATAAAATGGATAATGAAGCCAATAATTGGACCAAATAAAGCCATCAATTTTATTGAAATACAATTTTAAATGCAGAGTTTTAGGCTAAATAACTCTTCATCAGTGCAATGCAAACTCATCAAAGGACTACTAAATTTCTAAAAGAGAAAACCTGACACAGCAACCAATCATATAAAAGAAACAATCAATTAAAATCTTCAAAAATGCATACTATAAGCCAATAGCTATAACCTATAGCAAGAGTTGTTAAATAAATAACAATTACAAACAAGTTTACATGATAAAATATAAAGATACAAATCCATTCAAATATCATATAACATTATAAAAACAATATTTATTAGTCATATAGTTAATTATAGCTGCATTTGTTTTTGTTTTAAAATTAGTTTAATGCTTACAGTAGCATTAAGACCCGGTATTCTACCAGCATTCAATTTTAAAATCCAGTTATATTCTGTTGTCTCTAATTTATTTATATCACTGCCCTGATGCTATTTTGAATAACTTGTACACCTCTAAACTTAAATGTATGTTGTTTACCATTATGTATATGACTTTTAGACAGACCATTAGTTAATACATTCCTTTTCGTATCTGACGTATGATCTTTAATTCTATCTTAACTCTATCTTTATTCTTTCTGCTACATTTCCCTATTTAAAAAGCTGAACATGCTAAACAAGTTGCTAAATAAAACATTCTCTGAATCAGAAGACTAGTATAGAAGAACCACCCTGACAGGAACTATTTAGATTGGTTCTACTATTACCAAAAGGTCATATGTAACTTCTGTGAAAGTCAAACAGTTTTTTCAACAGTATTCTAGTTAGTGAAGTTTGTATAGATCACCATCAAACTGAAACTGACTGTACAGAAATGTTTATGCCAGATAAAATTATTACATTATTAAAATCATAACTCAGGAATTCACTGTACACAATATGAAAAAAAATCTCACATTTCATTATGTTCCTGAAAATATACTGTAAGCAGATTATCTTCTTAGGAGGTAATTCATGACATCATAGAAAATTCAAGCTAATTGAGTCAAAATACATTTTATGCTTTACCAGAATGGACCCTCATGCTGCAGCCCCCTGTTCAGGAAGCCCAAAGCAGGTCAGTCACAGAGTAGCTGTATGGGTACCCATCTAATCATCCAACTTAATTTTATGGATGCTAGAGTGCCACTGTTTAACTTGTAATGGAAGTCTGTCTCACAGGTAAAGTAGCTGATGTGTTGTAAATTTGTCTTTCCAGCACATTTATTTATGTGCTACTGGAGACTGAAGTCCCTAATGCTGTAATAGTGGAGCTACATGACTTGCAAAGATACAGGAGATCAATGAGGACATGGTTGGTACTGGTACAGAATGCAGAAAACAGCTCACACGGTAAAAGCCTATAAAAAGCAAGTAAATGGATAGCACTTCAAGGTTTTCTTGCAAATTCTTGGTTAGGAACCTCTTTGGCCTTTTCAATTGCTTAGCTTTTTGACAATGCCAGCAGGATAGATTGACTTCACTTTATCTAAACACCAGGATATTGAATGGCTAAATATTGAGCAATTAGCAATGACTCCCAAAATATTGACACATGTAACTGAATGGGGACATCAATTATTTCAGATTTTGGTACAGGGGGATTGTGGAATTGCCCTTTTACCCTCTGTAGTATGATATCTGAGTTGGTTTAATTACTGAACAGTAGATGTTAAGGGGTTCAAGGTGGCTAGCTCCCCCTTGCAAACTAAAAATATGTCTTAAATTTTAGTTTTGATGTAATGTATCAACAACCACACAAAAATGTTGTATAGTCAAGTTGCAGGACAGCTTCAATATCAGCCAATTTGCTGGTAAGACTTCTGGCACAGACAACAACAACCTTGATATGGTCTAAATGGAAATGTTTACATTGATATTTGTTATACTGGAGAATCAATTAGGTGAATTGCTACTAAGAAATCTGCTATGGAAGCAGCACGAGCTTAAGCCAGTGTGCAGAAACCATAAAATGCAAAGTACAGGCCATCCTTTCTGAATCAAGTTGGACCATCAGTCATCTTATCCCATGTGACCAAATGCTGGTCCCCCATAAGAATGGCCAGGGGCAGCTTGTGCTATTGGACTGCAGGACTGCAGCCCCCCAGCTGAAAAGGAAAAAATAAAAAATAAAAAACTCCCGGAACGGACTCCACCCATGCGTGCAACCATTCCCATAACTACACATGCATGCTTGCAGAATCTTGACTGGTTTAAAAGCAGTCCAGATTAGGTAGAAGGCAGCAAACTACAGAAATGCCCAGAAGTCTATGCATAACCAGATAGACTGGAAGGGGACCGTACTGCATTGTCTGCAGGCTTTTGCGCTAAGAGGTTAAGGGCTATGTTATGGTGAGAACTGAATTCACTGAATATCTTTGGGGGACATTTGACAGACATTTGAGTTTCAGATTTCAAACCTTTCATCTGTATTCCCCCATTATAGGCTTTGACCAGATGATTTGTGCTAAGAAGTTGATAGCTATGGTGAGAACTAAAGTCATTAAATGATAACCATTTAAGTTTCAGTCTTCCCACATTTCAAGAAACAGTTGATATGGCATAGGGGTATGTTGCTCTGACTGTAGTGCACATGGTCTTAGGTTCAAGTCTTTGCAGGGAAATGAATGGCGGCATTTTATTCTAGCAACTTTCCAAGAAATGTTTAAAATGTGTCCCTGGTTTTAGGGCTTTGGCTTTTTCCAAATTTCTTGTGCTGCAAAGTTGAGAGCTACAGTTGAGGTTTGAGTGGATTTTGCAAGAAGTTGACAGCTTCAGGGGAAGAGAAGTTTAGTGCTGCTTATAGTGAGTCTGCTTGCATTGTTAATAGAACAACAGGTAGTGTACTTGTTTTTAATGCAGAAGGCTGTGGGTTCTACTCCCGCGGTATGTAGATACATTGCTGATACTGTACTCTGTTGTACTTTTATAAAGGGGGTGAATGATGCAATCTTGAGAATGTCCTGTTTTTGGCAGAGATACCTAGTAACTATGAACCTGTTATCAGTCTGCCATCCATTCCTTATTGCCATATTACTAGCGTATCATTTTAATGTAACAGAGGCAATTTATTCCTCAAGGGCAGCAGGCACTTTATTTGTAAATGAAACAATGAAATATAAAGTTATTTGCTAGCAGCAACCTCTTCATTAGTTACAGATCTCTTTAATGTGGAATTGTTTACATGACTTTTACTTCTGCAGAGATTGTGCATATTTACTGATACTGGTGGAATGTAAAAGTTTGAGTAGACTTTTATGATGGAAATGCTCTGAATTGGACAGTTTTGTCATTACTGATGCATGCATTTTGTTTCATTGTTTACTGGAAATATATTTAAAACACCCTCCAACAACTGTACTGTATTATACAAGAAATATAATTTAATATAATCAGGAAGGTGTATCAAAGAACACATGTATGTTTCCAGTGCGAGGCCTATGATTTGAAAACAGCCCAAAGTTAATCTTTATCTGCCACTGGCCAGATGTATTTTCTATGAATTCAGGTTTCAATGCTGTTTCAATGAATGTGAGTTTCAAGGGCAGAGAAGTGTTAATGCTAAGTCTATTTTCATTGTGAGACTGTTTTGCTTTGTTTATGATGTCTATTAGTGTTTGAGCTGTAAAATGTAAAATAAAACGTTTAAATGAAATCCACATCATCACAGAAGTAAAGCAGCATGCACATTATAGTGTTTATGGTAAATGGGGCGAGATAGCCAAATAACGGGACATTGGAATTGCTGCAGGGGGGAGGCCCCATTTGACCAAACTCAAAGACAGCCCTGGCTGAACTATACCTCTCAACTGTCCAGATTTTTGCAGAATGAATAGATTTTTGCTTCTTTTTTTTGGCTTGTTCCTCATAAAATGTGTGGTTTTCTGGCAAATCATTTAGGAATGAAGTCACTAAATAATGACAGACATTGAGTTTCAGACTTCATACCCTTTAGACAAATGCATGATAAAGCAAGACCTGTTATTCTGTCAACTGTCTAAGTTTATACAAGAGCAATTTTTAGTACTGTTTGTATGTTCCCCCAATATATTTGGCCTTGTCCAGATTTCCTGCATTAAGCGGTTTAGAGGTACTTGCAAATAAGTAGCTTTATAGAACTGGCATATCCAAACTTCTCAACTGTCCCCAATTTTGTGTCAAAGTGTTGTCTCCCCCTAATAATCCCTCCCCAAAATGGCAAATTATGAAGAAATCAGGGAGGGTTTACAATTAATAAGTAATTGTAATGATCAATTATAGAATACTTTTAATTTCAGAAATGCATGTATATTCTTAATTTGTCAGCTGCTAAAGTTAACAGTACTAATATTAAAAAAGCGCCTCTTCTTTGACAGGTTCCCAGCTGTATTATGTGGCTATTTTATATTTTTGCATCACACTTTTGGTTCGTTTTTCATAAAATTATGGTTTTCTGCTAAATTGGTGGCAAATCATTAAAGATTGAAGTTAGAAAATAATGACAGACATTTGAGTTTCAGATTTCATATCTTTCAGAAAAGTCATACTAATGCAAGACCTACAACTCTATTATCTTTCTAAGTTTATAAGAGCAATATTTAAAATTGTCCTTATTTTTGGGCCTTTTTGCCACTTCTCTTTATGGCTTTGTACAGATTTCTTGTTCTGAGGTTGACAATTGTGTCAGGGCCATCACCATCAGCCAAAGACATTTCAAATTGTGACATACTTGTTGTACCCCAGTCCTCCATGTAGTGACAAGGCAAGGAGCAGTTAAGCAATGTAAGTGTGCAGTGTATTCATCCTTCCAAGGTAGGCACAAGTACTATAGTGGCTTTTCATCTTTCCTTGATTTTGTAGAATGTTCTGGTTTTCTTTCATATTTTTATACTGTTGATGTATGCTTCTTCTTATTCAGAAAATGCATGTTGTTGCAGTACCACTACCTGTTGGTCTGAGTTTAAGTAGCAATGCTTTATTGACCATCAGGTAAGCTTGTATGAGATTGTAAAATGCTGTAAGCTTTAATAATCATACTGTTAAAGAATTACCAACATTGAAAGCCTTTTTGTTGTTGCCATGCAGACAATATTTACATAACTAGAAGGCGTATAAGCCTTAGGTATTGAAATGCATATGACAGTATTTGTAATTAAAGACAGGATTACAGTATTTTCAGAACCTCGTTACATTTGTTGGAGACTTGCAGTCATCTTTTCAGGCTTTACCCATAAACTAAACAGAATGGCAATCTATCATGTGTGGTCCATAACCTGCGCAGTAATCCTTTAAGAAATTTATCTTCAACTTGTTTCTTGTTTGCTGTTCATTTTTTACTTTGGTCATGTTTTCCCCATGAAACAAGAAAATAGTTGTTGTTAGGAGCAGGTCTTTTTTGGATAAGAAACATTTTTACAAGTGGGGGTATCACAGAGATTGCTACTTTCAGCATGTTACTTGGTACTTTTATAAAGCTGAATATAAATTATAAATAGAGCTGCAGGGCAAGGAGAAGTGGTTTGAGTTGAGTGCTGCTTGTTTTTTTATACTTGATTTTGACTGACATTCCAGTAATGTATTTAAAAGTAATTTATTTTTTCATGCCTCATAACCTTTTTGTTTCCATCTAGATATTAAGTAAGCTGTCATGTAGCCAATGCATTGAAATATTTATTTCTTCTACACTTAATTTTGTCTCAATTGGACTCTCATAATGACGGTTTGGCACCCAGGGCAGCATATTTAATTAAAATCCCAGGTTTTTCAGTTTTTAGCATAGCTCCACCCCTTTCTAGATGACCACACCCCTTCTCATTGGCCCACCCATTCAGCTGTCTCCTGCAGCCCCCCTTTGATTTGAAGTCATCAGCTGCCACTGAAAATGGCACTACTACACAATCAAGTCTTGAAGCCAATCTCCCTTTCATTGCATATAGGTATTATTCTGGACAAAGGAGAGGCTCCAATCAAGGCCAGTTTCTTGCCTGCATTGTACAAAAGTGTGAAGAGATCCAACATATCTCTCAGCATAATCTTCAGGGCTGCATGTCTCAATTCACACCACAAGGTAATAATCATATTTGTGCAGTGAGAGGGAATTTGAGTCATTGTGACATATTTGATCCAGAAAACAGAAAGACAACTAGCTATAAGCCTGTCTTTGTCCAGACTTGTTAGTGTGGTGTCATGTATTTGCTGTCTAGCTCATCCTGACCTTTTCCTGTGTAGGAGCATGAAGTTGCTGTGGTGGTGCACATTGATTGAGGTTTACTCGTTTTACTCCTAGGAGACCTTGGTAGTGGCAGTTTTACAGCCTCAGCAGAAGTCAGTTTAGTCTAACTGCAATGACATGTGGGTGGTAGAATATGCTGCTCACAGGCCATCTAATTAGGAGAAACAGGTCTCTCTGGACAACACAGATAATTTCACTTCCCACAATTTCAATTATTTGTGCCAAGTACAAATTCATTGTTTGTTAGCATATGTCAGTTTCTACAGTGCCTGAGAGTACCAA